>NC_045456.1:20087736-20133383 GCF_002776525.5 Piliocolobus tephrosceles | reverse complement strand
TGTCTCTACAAAAAAAAAAAAAAGGTAAAAGATTAGCTGAGAGCCACCACACTCAGCTAACATTTTTTTTTTGTAGAGACACAGTCTTGCTATGTTGCCATTACTTTTAATGGCAAAAACCACAATTACTTTTGCACCAGCCTCCCTTCCTCCCTTCCTACAGATTTGAGTTTGTGGCGCTTGGGTTTCTCCTGGTTTTTGTCCACATGATATGAAGGGGCCTGTTTAAGCTGCTTCTCTCATGCACTCGGCGTCTGTGACTTTGCATCTGGGTGTGTTGGCTTCACGGAGGACCTGGCTCAGACCACTAACCGCACGGAGCCTGACCGCTTCCCACAGAGCCCAGCTTCCGTGGTTGGCACGGGATGTTAAGGATGCCGTCCTTTGGGTGTGGTGGCTGGTCCTAACGCTGTGATTACCAGGGTCCTGGGCTCACAGTGGCTTTCTTGAGGCTTTGACAAGATAGGCTATTGGCTCTCCCTGCCTCCTTCTTTCTCTTCTTCTCTGCCTTTGTTCCTTCCCTCCTCCTTTCTTTCCCCCTCCCTCCTTTTCTCTCTTCCTTCCCTGCTTTTCTCTTTCTTCCTTTGCCCTCAATTCTCCCTCTTTCTTTTCATTCTTTTTTGAACTCTCCCTCTTTCTTCCTCCCTCCCTCCCTTCCTTCCCTCCTTCTTTTCCTCCTTTTTTCCTTTTTCTCTCTTCCTTTTCTCTATCTCTTCCTTTCTTCCTTCGCTTTTCTTCTTATGTACCTCTTTTTTCTCTCTCCCTTCTTTCTTTCCTTCCATCCCTCCCTCCTTCTTTCCTTTTTCTCCCTCCATCCTTCCTTTTTTCTCCCTCCATCCCTTCCTCCTTTCCTTCCTTCCTTTTTTCTTCTCTCTATTCTTCCTCTCTTCATCCATCTCTCCTTTTCTTACATGCCTCTTTCCTCCTCTCTCCCTTCTTTCCTTCCTTCCCCTCTCCTTTCTTCCTTCCTTCCCTTCCTCCCTCCCTCCTGCCCTCCCTGTTCCCTGCCTCCCTCCCTGCCTTCCTCTGTCTCTCCCTTCCTCCACTCCTTCATTTTGGTTTCTGCTTCCCACTCTCACACTTTGAGCCTCTTTTCCCGTTACCTCCTTGCTCAGAGCAGCTCTTTCTATCACCTCCCTGCTGCTGGGGGCCCCAGCGCACAGCAAAAGCAGACCTAGCACCAGTTTACTTTTTTTTATTATTATTTTTTTGTCTCTTTCAACCTTCCATTTCAGATGAGCTGAAGACCTAGGGGTGAGCAGAGAACCCAGCCCAGGCCTGCGGAGCATCCTGACCGTAATCGTTTTATCTGCTAAGATGCAGCCTTAAAGCAAACCCTTCCATCTGCCACTCCCCTCGCCCCGCTGGCAAATTCCCACCACGGTGGGATTCTCACTCACATGACAGATTCTCTGCCTTCAATTCCATATGCTTTTGCCTTTCTTGATGCACAGAAGCTCATTATAGCAAATCATATTTCTGCACAAGAGCTTCAGCAAATGAAGAGAAATACAAATATGTTCTTTTAAACGTAAATGTAACAGGGCAGTGACTTCCATGTTTTAATGAGTTTTGTCCCCAAGTCCATCCCTGCCAAGGGAACAAACTGGGACCCAGGGTGGCCACCCTCTTCCCTGCAGTATCCTAGTTACGCTCACTCACGTCCTAAGGATTTGACTTTCCAGGTCATGCATGGATTTTTAAATCTTCAACCTTTTCAGCCCTTGACTTGCATTTCTCACTGCACTTCCTATGAAGCGGTTCTTAACTCTTTCTGTGATCAGTGTTCCAAACAGGTGCACATCTTGGTTCCTAGAAAAACAAAATTCATATGTTGAGGAATCACCCAAACATCTCCTGATCTTCACACTCTAAGGCCTGTTGGGAATTGCTGGGTGGTCAGGTCCCTATTCACATGTCTGAGCACAGAGCCTCTCCGGGCGTCGTCTTCAGATTCTCCCATATGCCTGAAACACACATTGTACCTGGATTTTCCTTCCGTTTCTGAAGTCCACCGACTTGTTCTTCAGCGTAATCGATTCTTTTTCTTTCTTTTACTTCTCTTATTTCTTTCTTTCTTTCTTTCCATTTTTTCTTTCTTCTTTTCCTTCTATTTATTTTACTTTTCTTCTTTGTTATATGTTATTTCTTTTTCTTTTTTTACTTTTCTTCTTTTTTCATTTTTCTTTTATTTCTTTTTTGAGATGAAGTCTCACTCTGTTGCCCAGGCTGCAGTGCAGTGGTGCAATCTTGGCTCACTGCAACCTCCACCTCCTGGGTTCAAGCAATTCTCCTGCCTCAGCCTCCTGAGTAGCTGGGACTATAGGCACACACCACTACACCCAGCTAATTTTTGTATTTTTAGTAGAGACAGGGTTTCTCCATGTTGGCCAAGCTGGTCTCGAACTTCTGACCTCAGGTTATCTGCCTGCCTCAGCCTCCCAAAGTGCTGGGATTTACAGGCATGAGCCACTGTGCCTGGCCCTTTTTCTTTTTTCTTATTCCTTTTACTTTTTTTGTTTCTTGTTTCTTATTTCTTTTTCTTTTTCTCTTATTTCTTTTTCTTATTTGTTTTCCTTTTTGCATTTTCTTTTTTTATCTTACTTGCTTTACTTATTTTTCTTTTTTTACTTTTATTCTCCATTTTTCTTCATTCTTTTCCTCTTATTTCTTTGACTTTTCTGATTTCTTTTTTTTTTTTCTTATTTTCCTCTTTTTTCATATTCCTTTTGCTTTTTTCTTATTTGCCCTCTTGTGGAAATGAGGCACAGCCTCCCTTATGGTTTAGCCGTAGCTCTAGCTGAGCACAGATGGTTTGATCCTCCTGTGTTGGGGCACTGTACGGTGTGAGGGCACAAAACCCTGACCCATATGGGTCTGGTCACCTCACAGAGGTCACCTTTACAGCCCCCCACTCTTTGAAGGATGTGTCCCAAGGTGTCTCAAGTCTGATGCAATGAAAGCTGCCCCCCAGTGACCACAGGACTGAGTCCAAAATGTCCTGTGTGTTTCCCAAAGTGTCTGTCCTAACACCACTTAAAGATTAGCCACTGCTAGACAGCGATCCTCAGGTATATGGTCTCAGGATTGGTCCCAAGTGCATGGTGTGTGTGTGTATAAATATATATTCACAAAGCATAGGGACCCATTAAAGGCATATTACTTTGCTTAATGGTTCTAATAGCTAAAAATGATTTCTAACCTGAAAGAAAAGCACCATGAATTGTTTGAAGTTGACTTGTCAGATGTGGCGTGCTTGGTCTAAGTTTTGACAGGAAGAGTACGTGGATGGGGGTGTACGGAGCATCTCATGAGACCAGTTCTCCTGAGAGGTCCGTGATATTGGAACTGTTGCCCCAGATGAACTTTGCCCTTGTGAGACTTTATTCTTTTCAATTGACTTTTTCCCTCTTTAAAACTTGCCAGCTTTTATGTAGTGTTTTATAAAATTACAGGAATAAAAAGAATATCTTTTATGCTTTTTAACCAGTGAGGGGGGAAGGAGAAATTATTTGTCCTCTGAAATGAATGCACGTTTTCAATTTCTAGCCAGGACAGTTGGCTGCAAAATGCACCCGTGTTGACAACTTGCCACCAGCAGAACAAATGACATTTGTGCTGAACATTTTCAGATCGTTTCAAATGTTCTCCTCTTTGGGGGTTTTTCCTCTCTTTCTTTTTCTTAAATCATAGAACTTTGGCCTCTTTATGTGGGAGTCATTTAGTGGTTAGGGAAGAACGGCTGAAACCATGAGTTCGTGTAGTATAAACTGGCGAGGCTGCCTCTGCTGTCATTAAAAGTTACGCTGCTGGCTCGGCACGGTGGTTCACACCTGTAATCCCAGCACTTTGGGAGGCCGAGGCGGGCAGATCACAAGGTCAGGAGATTGAGACCATCCTGGCAAACACGGTGAAACCCCGTCTCTACTAAAAATACAAAAAATTAGCCGGGTGTGGTGGCGGCGCCTGTAGTTCCAGCTACTCGGGAGGCTGAGGCAGGAGAATGGTGTGAACCCTGGAGGCGGAGGTTGCAGTGAGCTGAGATCACGCCACTACATTCCAGCCTGAGTGGCACAGCGAGACTCTATCTCAAAAAAAAAAAAAGTTACACTGCTGCACCATACAAACGTGTCCCTTTATGAAGGCATTCGAACCACAGATGGGGCCGTTTTACAAATAGTACGGTCTTTGTGAGTGGGAAACGCATGGCCACAGATTCGATGAGCTGCTTCTGCCGCTTCCCTTTGTGTTGAAAACGTGGGTGTTCCTTCACACCAACACTGGAAAGAAATAAATACCTATAGATCTGTGCATCTCTTACGCGTTTCCAATTCTGTTGGCTTATGCTGTGCGTCGGAAAAGAAGCGACACCGACAACATTTGGGGAGATGACCCTGTTTGCATTGTGGCATGCTTGAAACATTTTTTAATAGAAATTTGGGAATAGAGGGCCGGGCACCATGGCTTAGGCCTGTAGTCCCAGCACTTTGGGAGACTGAGGCTGGCGGATCACGAGGTCAGGAGATTGAGACCATCCTGGCTAACACGGTGAAACCCC
The DNA here is from genome assembly GCF_002776525.5 of Piliocolobus tephrosceles. Lineage (NCBI taxonomy): Eukaryota > Metazoa > Chordata > Mammalia > Primates > Cercopithecidae > Piliocolobus > Piliocolobus tephrosceles. The sequence continues at coordinate 20,128,825 of NC_045456.1, read as the reverse complement.
ATCTCTATTAAAAATAAAAAAAATTAGCTGGGCATGGTGGTGCATGCCTGTAATCCCAGCTACTCTGGAGGCTGAGGCAGGAGAATCGCTTGAACCCAGGAGGCAGAGGTTGCAATGAGCTGAGATCGCGCCACTGCACTCCAGCCTGGGCGACAGCGAAACTCTGTCTCAAAAAAATATTAATAATAATTTTAAAAAAAAGAAATTTGGGAATAGAAACAAGACTGGGAAAAAATGCTGGAGGAGGAAGAACACTGGGTACACAAGACCCCTCGGCTCTCTTGTCCTTTGATGGCTGGGGCAGCTCTTAGTGGTCTGAGTCCTCACTCATCTCACTCTGCATTCTGGGGGAGGTAGAAGGCGGGGTAGGAGAGCCAGTTCAACCTGAGAAGGATGATCAGTGCAGGGTGGATAAAGGAAGAAAGTCCCCTTTCCCCAGGTACTGAAAAGATGCTAATCTGCTGAGATTCTCTGCATTTATTTTTATTTATTTTAATTTTTATTTTGGGACAGTCTCGCTCTGTCACCCACGCTGGAGTGCAGTGCCATGATCTTGGCTCACTGCAGCCTCTGCCTCTTGGGTTCAAGTGATTCTCCTGCCTCAGCCTCCCGAATAGCTGGGACTACAGGTGCACGCCACCACGCCGAGCTAATTTTTGTATTTTTAATAGAGACAGGGTTTCACCATGTTGGCCAGGATGGTTTTGATCTCTTGACCTTGTGATCTGCCCACCTGGGCCTACCAAAGTGCTGGGATTACAGGTGTGAGCCACTGTGCCCAGCCTCTGCATTTATTTTTATTTATTTATTTTTATTTTGAGACAGTCTCACCCTGTCACCCAGGCTGGAGTGCAGTAGTGCAATCTCAGCTCACTGCAACCTCCACCTCCTGGGTTCAAACGATCCTCCTGCCTAAGCCTCCCGAGTAGCTGGGAGTACAGGTGCACGCCACCACACCCAGCTAAATTTTGTATCTTTTAGTAGAGACGGGGTTTCACCATGTTGGCCAGGCTGGTCTCGAGCTCCTGACCTCAAGTGATCCACCTGCCTCAGCTTCCCAAAGTGCTGGGATTACAGGCGTGAGCCACTGCGCCCAGCCGTCTGCATTTGTTTGATGAGTTTGGGGGCAGTTATTAAGAATCTTATTTTCATAGATGCATGTGCTTTTTTTTAATATATGTATAGAAAGGGCCTCCATGTGGGTGTTCCTCAGTGTTTAGGGAGAAGAAAGCAACCCTTAAAATAGAGGAAAATAAAGCTGCTTGGATTACCCTGTTGAAGTTTATCTCTGCCTGTGCCATGCATGAAAAAATACTGGCAGCTGGGCGCCATGGCTCATACTTGTAATCCCAGCACTTTGGGAGGCCGAGGCGGATGGATCACAAGGTCAGGAGATGGAGACCATCCTGGCTAACACGGTGAAACCCCATCTCTACTAAAAATACAAAAAATTAGCCGGGTGTGGTGGCGGGTGCCTCTAGTCCCAGCTAGTTGGGAGGCTGAGGCAGGAGAATAGTGTGAACCCGGGAGGCGGAGCTTGCAGTGAGCGGAGATCGCACCACTGCGCTCCAACCTGGGTGACAGAACGAGACTCCGTCTCATAAAAAAAGAAAAAGAAAAAATACTGGCAAAGTCTTCACTTAGTTGAGTGTTAGACTCCATATTCCCAGTGGGTCTTGGGGTTCAGAACTGAGTGCTCTCATCCAAGCAATAGGAGTGTCAACCTCAGGAAAGCCCAAGTATTTTGTGTGTATTTTGAGGAGAGGGTTCTCTGTTGCACTGAGCCTCTCTGTGTGTTTTCTTCTTGTTTTCAGCAGAACAAGGGGAGGTGGACATGGAGAGCCACCGGAACGCCAACGCAGAGCCAGCTGGTAAGAAGGACGGGGAACAGCGGTTCGCACACGTGGCCAGTGTTCCCATGTTATCTTCTCCATGCTCTCCCATCTTGCTGTCCTGCTCACATTCTCAAATTTGGTTGCATGGCTTTGAATGTCTTCCTTTATGTCTCGTTGCTTTTGAGGGATACTTTCAAGAGACAATGAATGTATAAACTTCCTAGGGCCTGGGCCTTCAGGGAAGACCTATGTGTGCCTGAGTCTCTGTTTAACAAAATATTAAGGAAGTTTTCCCAGGAGTTCGAGACCAGCCTGGTCAACATGGTGAAACCCCGTTTCTACTAAAAATACAAAATTAGCTAGGTGTGGTGGTGGGCGCCCGTAATCCCACCTACTTGGGAGGCTAAGGCAGAAGAATCACTTGAACCCCAGAGGTAGAGGTTGCAGTGAGCCGAGATCGTGCCACTGCACTCCAGCCTGGATGACACAGTGAGACTGTTTCAAAAAAAGAAAGGTCCAAGTGGCACACGATTGTTGCGTCATCGGGAAGTCCACAGCTGGCTGGCGTGCACTGGGAATTAAAAGTCCTCCTGAAATGTATCTCCTGAAATATAGCTTGTCAAGTTTTGCTGTCAACCTTTATTTTTGTTGTTAGAGATAGGGTCTCACTTTGTCGCCCAAGCTGGAGTGCAGCGACACGATCATAGCTTACTGCAGCCCTGACCTCCTGGGCTCAAGGGATCCTCCCACCTCAGCCTCCTGATTGTCTGGAACCACAGGTGTGCACCACCATGCCCGACTGATTTGTTTTTTTATTTTGTGGAGACAGGGTCTCACTAGTTTGCCCATCCTGACCTCAAGCAGCCCTCCCACCTCAGCTTCCCAAAGTGCTGGGATTCCAGGCGTGAACGACCGCGCCCAGCCTGCTATCACTTTCTACAACTTCTCTCAACCAGATGGAAAATGTGGTTAAGAAGAGACTGTTTAATTCGTGAGAAGCCTCTCAGGGTAAAAGGCATTTTGCCATTAGAAGCACTTTTGAAAATGGCAAGAAAGACATTTCTGTGTGTATATATGTGCGTGTGTTTTGTCTTTCATTTGTACATAATTGGAACCTTCTCATTTGCCTGAGAGATGCAACGTTTATTTTTAATAGGAGCTGTCAAATTGAGATGTATTTTTAGTGAGATGATTTAAAGTATTTTAATTTTTTTTCTTTTTGAGATGGAGTCTCTCTCTGTCGCCAGAGTGCAGTGGTGCGACCTCTGTTCACTGCAGTGCCCGCCTCCCGGGTTGAAGTGAGTCTCCTTCCTCAGCCTCCTGAGTAGCTAGAACCACAGGCACCTACTGTCATGCCCCACTAATTTTCTTTCTATTTTCAATAGAGACCAGGCCTTTGCCATGTTTTCCAGGCTGGTCTCGAACTCCTGACCTCAAGTGATCTGCCCACCTTGGCCTCCCAAAGTGCTGGGGTTACAGGCGTGAGCCACCGTGCCTGGCATTCAGTTTTAAAGATAGAGACTTCAAGAAAGTGTCTCGCCAGACGCGGTGGCTTATGCCTGTAATCCCAACACTTTGGGAGGCTGAGGCGGGCGGATCACCTGAGGTTGGGAGTTCGAGACCAGCCTGACCAATATGGAGAAACCCCGTCTCTACTTAACAACAATAACAAAAAATACAAAATTAGTCACGTGTGGTGGCACATGCCTGTAATTCCAGCTACTTGGAAGCCTGAGGCAGGAGAATCGCTTGAACCTGGGAGGCAGAGGTTGTGGTGAGCCAAGATTGCGCCATTGCACTCCAGCCTGGGCAACAAGAGCAAAACTCTGTCTCAAAAATAATAATAATAATAAAAGAAAGTTAGTGTCTTGTTGACTGCTCTTTCGAGTCAGGGAAAGATGTTTAGAACAAGCTATATCTTGAAGAGAAAAGGAAGATTTCCTCTGCTGCCCACTAATGAAGTTGTCTGGCTTCGTTAGCCAGTACATTGGTATATATGTGTGGGGCCCTCGTTACTTGAAGGGCTTGGCTTTCCAGTGTTTTCTACCAACCTGTTTGGAAGAAAAATACCATTGTTCTTAATTCCTTCTTCCAAATCCCAGCTTCTCCCTCCAAAATAATTTTAAGACTGACATGCAGAATAAAGTTTCCAAAACTTAAATGAACGGACCAGAAAATCTCAGCCTGGCATAATTGCAAATCAATAAAAACTGCACACTCTCATTTAGAAGATTTATTCTTCCATTTGGTAAGTTATAGGCATTTGTTACTGTCTTGGTGACGTCGTTAGTGGAAATTGCCTTCTGCCGTTTTCCTTCTGCTTTTTCTGCAGTATCCTTTTTTTTTTTTTTGTATGAATGGCATCATTCAATGAAATTGATTGAATTGATTGAGAGTTAGGGTTTTGCTTTTTCGTGATGAGTTTTGGGCCCATTTTTCTTATGCAGAAATAAAACCACCAGCTCCTGAAAGTTTTAGGAACTGTGTCCACGTGAGTGCTCAGGGAACTGGGAATGACTTTCTCTTCTCTCTGTCTCTCACAGTTCAGCGTACTCTTTTAGAGAAATAGAAGAATGTTGGCAGAAACAGCCCAGGCGTTGGCGGCAGGGTTAGAACAGCTGCCTGAGGCTCCTCCCCGAAGGACATTTGCGTGAGAGCAGAGTCGGAGGCCTTCTGTTCACGGCGGATTCTTTGTTGTAATCTTGCGATGTGCTTTGCTTGTTGCTGGGCGGATGATGTTTACTAACGATGAAACATCCAAAGGGGGATAGGCACTTGGACCCCCATTCTCCAAGGCCCGGGGGAGAGGGGTTTCCCATGGGATGTGAAAGGCTGGCCATTATGAAGTCCCCGTAACTCAAATGTCATCCCCACCGAGGCACCCCCCGTCCCCCAGAATCTCGGCTGTTTACAAATCACGTGTCCATTGAGCACGTCTGAAACTTCCCTGGTAGCCCTGACTTTTTTTTTTTAATTAAAATAAGGTAAGCCCTTCAATTTGTTTCTTCAATATTTCTTTCATTTGTAGGGATATTTCTTTCTCATGGCAGACTAATAAAAAGAAATTAGAAACCAAGTGCTAGCTCTTTCTTTCCAAAATGTCTTTTTTTACTTAAATGTTTTGCCGTGGGTGGATGTTAAAGAAGGCTGTGGTAATTTACAGGATGGGTTCCAAGTTCTTTTTCTGGGGCTTTAAGGCAAATTTTCAGCCTAAGTGCTAGCTCTTTCTTTCCAAAATGTCCTTGTTGGGCTCTTTTCCTTTCCCGTGTCCTGCCACATTGGGACGGGTACTCTTCTGCACCCAGATCCTCCCAGCCAGATACTCTTCTCTATCCAGATACTTTGTTTCCAGATACTCTCCCTGCAGCTAGGTACCCTGCCCCGAGTCCAGATACTCCCTGCTTCCAAATACTCCTGTATATTCAGATACTCGTCTGAATCCAGCTATTCCCTACATCCAGATACTCTCCTCCATCTAGATAGTCCCTGTTTCCAGATACTCTCCCTGCAGCTAGATACCCCCTCGAGTCCAGATGCTCCCTGCTTCCAGATACTCCTGTATATTCAGATACTCGTCTGAATCCAGATACTCCATACATCTGGATACTCTCCTCCATCCAGATTTTGGTTTATAGCCAGGTGCTTCCTGCATCCAGATACTCCCTGCATTTTGGTACCCCCACTGAGTTCACATACTCCCTGTGTCCAGTTATTCCCCTGAATCCAGATACTCTATGAATCTAGGTACTTACTGCATCCAGATACTCCTTACATCCAGGTACTCTCCTCCATTGAGATACTCCCTATATCTGGATACTCCCTGCATCCAGATGTTCCCTTTCATCCAAATACTGTCTTCCATCCAGATACTCCCTTTCATCCAATTACTCCCTTCCATCTAGATACTCTCCTTCATCCAAATACTCCCATCCAGTTACTCTCCTCTATCCACAAACTCTTCCAGATACTCTCCTTCATCCAGATACTCCCTTGTATCCAGGTATTCCCTGCATCCAGATGCCCCCTGCATCCAGATACTCCCATCCAGGTACTCCCATTCCGTTACTCTCCTGTACCACATACATACTCCCTTCCTTCTAGATACTCTCCTCCATCCAGATACTCCCTTTCATCTAGATACTTTCTTCCATCCAGTTACTCTCTTATATCCATGTATGCTTTTCCTTCCACACACCCCCTTCCAGATACTTTCCTCCATCTGGATACTCCCTTCTATCCAGATACTCCCTCCCATGCAGTTACTCTCCTCCATCCAGATATTCCCTCGTATCCAGGTACTCCCTGCATCCAGATGTTCCATGCATCCAGATATTCTCTGTATCCAGCTACCCCCTGTATCCAGGTACCCTCTGAGTCCAGATACTCCCTGCTTCCAGATACTTCCCTGCATCCAGGTACTCCCTGCATCCTGATACCTGCACCTAGATACTTCCCCATGTTCTCTTGAGTTTCATATGGGTTGAATATCACAAATTTACAAACAGTCTGTCCAGTCTTTACACAGTGTGGAACTACTTCAATGTGAAAGCTGGGTTTAATGTGGGGGTAACATAGCCTTGTGGCTGAGAAAACCCTCATACCCTTTCTAACAAGTTGGGATTAACCAAAAGCCTGTTCTCTTCTCTGCAATACTTGACAACTTTTCCACATTGAGAATTGTTTCCCCATTAAGGCTTTCAAAATACATGTCTCTATGAAAGCTTGGAGAGGGCTCCACTTGCATTCTGTGCTAATCTCATAGAGATCTAAAGTCCTGATATTTGGAATGGGATTGACTTCATAAACTTTCCTCCACCGGAAAATGAGGATATCATCAGTATGTCCTCTGTCGCACAGGCAGGCTAACGTGAAGCTGTTAAAATAGTCATGCAGAGAAAGGCAATTTCAAGGGAATGTTCATTTTGCCACTGATGATGGTGTTAAAAACTGCTGCACGTCACAAAAGCTAGGTTTCCCATGAATCTGTCTACGCAAAGGTATGGTGTTACCATACCCGTGTCAAAAATCATCTGATTTGGGGGAAGAGGTTGGATGAAGGAGTCAGTCATAAATGCTGGGTCTTTCCCATTTCTAAGCTCAGAAACTCTGCCTTCAATTTCAGTTCTGGTTGGGGGTCATCCAAGCAGTCTCCCTGCTGTTGAGGATTCAACACCTTTTCACATCCCATCATTCTCAGGATATTGATGGGCACAGCCAGCTGGCTTTTTCTGGCATTGGAGTTATTTCTTCTGATTTTGATACTAGTGGTAACTTGGAGTGTGTGAAATCGGGTGAACATAGTGGCGGGAACCCCTTGGTTATTTATCTTACCCTTTCATTGCTTCCTTGAGCAAATACCTATAGGATGCCACCTGTGGTGCAGGTGTGGAGATGACCTTCTAGATTCTCCAGGATGTATTGACACATCACAAACGCCTCATCCTGTCCACCCTTGAGGGGGCCGACCACGGATGTGAATGTTTAATTTTTTAAGGATACTGTCAGTCCATTCTCCATAGAAGTTTCGCAAGTGCCTGGGACTTCATGATGTCTCAGATCTGTTTCCTAAGAGCCATACAAACTCTCTGATTATTGCCGACCTCTTAGTTGAAAAATGATATCAAATGGCCTATCTTCATAAAATCATCTGCGTTCCATTTCTGGAAAACCTTTGAATTGCCCTTTGTTTTTATACAGGTGTTGGGTCCTTTTCTTATTGATCTATAGGGGACTGTTTACATATGAAAGGTAGTGCCCTTAGTGAAGTAGGCGGTACATATTTTTCACTTAATCCTTAGTCTGGTGAATCTTCAAGGGCCAAAAGCTGGATTAACCAGCATGCCGCTTTGCTGAGTGACCATCACTTGTTATAAAGTTAGAGGGTGGTGTTTCTAGTCCTCCCCAATGAATCATCAAGAATTGTCTTTGAGGTCAGATTCTTCACACCAACTGACTTTAGAATAATAATAAGAAAAAATACATTAAATCTGTTGTCATTCTTTGAATAACATTGACATTTTTGTAAGTATTATACTATCCACAGAAGTGGCTCATTAAACAAGAAGCAGAATAATAAAAAGAATAGTAAAAAAAAAAAAAAAGGTTTTTTTTTTAAGATATGTCAAATTAGGGCTTATTTATATATAAATCATGAAAAAATGCATCTACTAACACTTTGTGGAGATACAACAAGTTTTCATATATAAAATCATGAAAAAATGTATTCTTCTAACACTTTGTGGGGATACAACATTGGATTTTCATATATAAAATTATGAAAAAAATTCTTCTAACACTTTTGTGGGGATGCGAAAGGCTTTCATATATAAAATCATGAAAAAGGCCGGGTGCGGTGGCTCACACTTGTAATCCCAGCACTTTGGGAGGCCGAGGTTGGTGGATGAAGAGGTCAGGAGATTGAGACCATCCTGGCCAACATGGTGAAACCCCGTCTCTACTAAAAATACAAAAATTAGCTGGTCATGGTGGCACGCACCTGTAATCCCAGCTACTCGGGAGACTGAGGCAGGAGATTCGCTTGAACCCGGGAGGTGGAGATTGCAGTGAGCTGAGATCGCGCCACTGCACTCCAGCCTGGCGACAGAGCAAGAGTCCATCTAAAAAAAAAAAAAAAAAAAAAAATCATGAGAAAAGTATTCTTCTAACACTTTTGTGAAGGTTACAACAGGTTTTCATCTATAAAATAATGAAAAAATGTATGTATTCCTTTCTTAAGAACATTTGTCAGGAATGGGTATTAAATTCAGTCAAGCGCTTTTTTGGAATGCGTCATGATGACTGCATGGTTTTCAACTTTGACCTATTAATCTGGTGAATTAAATATAATGACATAAACTCGATCATCCTTCAGTCTTATTTGGTGTTGCACTTTAGTTTTGTTATTTTCTTTAGGATTATTGTGTCAACATTCAAAAGTCAAATTCATGTGTGTTATATGTTTGCACATAATATATTTCAATATTGTGCTTTCTTCATGATTTGTTTTTCTAAGACCACCAGAGTGGGCACAAAAGAACCAGCGAGTAGGCAAGGCTAAAAGCAAAACTGCAAATTTATTCTTTGGTCATCTAGCTTCAGGGACCGGAGCTGGGGGGGGGCGGAGTTTCTAATACAGTCCCGACAAGAGTGGGGGCTGAGAAAGCCCGCCCCGGGCGCATCTGCTGGGAGCGACTTTTCTAGGAATGGAAGGGCAATAGGCGGGGCACGGGCATGTCGGGGGAGGGGGGGCGCTCCGCAGGTGCCACCAGGTAAATCTTGGTCTCCTCAGATTGACATCACCTGGTGCATGCCTGATTAATCTGCACCTTCCCGGGCGTCAGCTGCATTCTCGCACACATGGGAAGAGTTGGTGGTGAAGAAGAACCCGAAAGTGCACCATCCTGCCTCCGTTGGTCCAAACACTTCATACATAGATTTTGGTAGATTTTCTTCTTTCTGTTATGGAAAATCTGATTGGCTAAAGTTTTCTGGGTATGGGGTGTGTGTGTGTGTGTGTCTGTGTGTGTTTTAGAGGGGGCAAAGGGTTTTTGTTTCTGTCTAATGGAGAGATATTTGTATTTATTTATTTAGAGATGGAGTCTCACTGTGTCGCCCAGGCTGGAGTGCAGTGGCACGATCTTGGCTCACTGCAACCTCCACCTCCCAAGTTCAAGCGATTCTCCTGCCTCAGCCTCCTGAGTAGCTGGAATTACACGCATACACCACCATGCCTGGATAATTTTTGTATATTTAGTAGAGATGGGGTTTCACCATGTTGACCAGGCAGGTCTCAAACTCCTGACTTCAAGTGATCTGCCCGCCTTGGCCTCCCAAAGTGCTGGGATTACAGGCATGAGCCTCTGTACCGGGCCAGGAAATGAATTAAAAAAAAAAAAAAACTGTCTGTATTTCTACTTCTTCATTGGAAAGTCATTCATACTTACTTAAGTTTTCAAATATCACAGTGCAGATAAGAGCAAAGTAATTGTTTATAATCCTTCCACATCCTCCAAGTATATGGAGAAGCTCGCATTCTTCTTATTTGGTGCTGTCATTATTTTAGTTGGTTATCTTTGTCAATTTTAGTTTTCTCAAATAATGTTTAAATTATGTGACAAATCATTTCTCAATTTTTAATGCATCTCCACCTGCTTTTCTGGGGTTTAATGTGATATCCACCTCCCCACAGGATGGCTTCTTGAGTTGAATGTTCGTTCCATTATTTTCATTCTTTCTTGCTTAATGTTGTCAGCACGTGAGATTCTAACTTTTCATCTGCGTGCTGCAAGCCCTCAGGTTCTTTCATGGAGAGTTTGTGTCACGGTCATTTTCTAGTATTTAGCATTTTCGGCTTTTGTTTCCTGTCAACCCAACATTAAAAGTTTTTAAAAATATCTGGGTGATATTGTTGCTTTGTTTGCTTTCCTGGTTTCATTATCCATTTTCAATGTTACTGCTGTGAATTTGCACAGTCTCCTTGGGGAGTGATTTGGCTGTATATTAGTCAGCGTTCTCTAGAGGTAGAGAACTAATGGACTATCTATATATATACACAAAGAGGAGTTTATTAAGTATTAACTCACATGATCACAAGGTCCCACAATAGGCCATCTGCAGGCTGAGGAGCAAGGAGAGCCAGTCCCAGTCCCAAAACTGAAAAACTTGGCAGTCGGATGTTTGAGGGCAGGAAGCATCCAGCACGGGACGGAGATGGAGGCTGGGAGGCTAGGCCACTGTCTCTTTTCACATTTTTTTGCCTGCTTTATATTCTAGCCTCGATGGCAGCTGATTAGATTATGCCCACCCAGATTAGGGTCGGGGGGTCCTGCCTTTCCCAGCCCACGGACTCGAACATTAATCTCCTTTGCAACACCCTCACAGACACACCCACGAGCAATACTTTGTGTCAATCAATCCAATCAGGTTGACAGTCAGTATGAACCATCAAGGCAGTGTCTACAAACAATGAAACATTTACACACCTTTCTACCTAATTCCTGCCCATTCCTGACAAACATTCCTAAGAAAGGAATAGATTGATTTTTTCTTGATTTTATATTAGACCTGTTGTATCCATGTCTGTATGTGTGCCAGGGTGAATCACAAAGTCAGGAAGTTAGTGTGACACAGAATAAGAATATCTTTATTCTTTTATGTTTTATTACTTTTTGTTTTTGAGACAGAGTCTCACTCTGTCCTGCAGGCTGGAGTGCAGTGGCCTGATCTCAGCTCGCTACAACCTCCACCTTTCTGGTTCAAGTGATTCTCCTGCCTCAGCCTCCCAAGTAGCTGGGATTACAGGCACCCACCACCACACCCGGCTAATTTTTGTATTTGTAGTAGAAATGTGGTTTCACCATATTGGCCAGGCTGGTCTCAAACTCCTGACCTCAGGTGATTCATCTGCCTCAGCCTCCCAAAGTGCTGGGATTGCAGGTGTGAGCCATCACGCATGGCCTAGAATATTCTTGGTCTTATTTCCAATTTTACAGCAACAGCATCTCTTCTGTCTTGTTTCTACTTAAAAAAACAGTTTGCTAAAGCTTTCTTTGTAGTGCAATTGTGAAATTTCAGGAGCATCCCATGAACATTGGAAAGGAGGTGCATTCTCACTTTTTAATGTATCGAGGATGTGAAAATTAAAATCAGCTTTGTAAATTCTGCCGTGTCTGTGAGCTCCCAGCATTTGATCAGTTGAGGCTTCGAGCGGGGAAGTAGAGTGCTTTTCCCCTAACGTGCTCTGATCTGGAGCCTGCGTGTATTACCGCTGGGCACACAGCCTGCCCCGACCAGCCATCTGGCTGCAGATGAGCTATGTGGCCACGTGGTCCTTGTGGTTACTTTAGTGAAGCAGAGGCGATAAAAGTGTGTTTCACAGGACTCGCGCGACACACAGCTTTGATGTCGGTAAACTAGAACCTCGGAGCCAAATCTGCCCACAGTGAGTTTTCGTACAGCTTTCAAGGTAAGAATTTTCTTATTCTTATTGTCGTTATTGTTGTTTTGAGATGGAGTCCCACTCTGTCGCCCAGGCTGGAGTGCAGTGGCGTGATCTTGGCTCACTGCAACCTCCACTCCCTGGGTTCAAGTGATTCTCCTGTCTCAGCCACCTGAGCAGCTGGAACTACAGGCATGCGCCACCATGCCCAGCTACTTTTTGTATTTTTAGTAGAGACAGGGTTTCACCATGTTGGCCAGGCTGGTCTCGAACTCCTGGCCTCAATGATCCACCTGCCTCTGGCTCTCAAAGTCCTGGAATTACAGATATGAGTCACGGTGCCCAGCCAAGAATGGTTTTTACATGTCTGAATAATTTTTAAAATTCCAAAGAACAATAATATTTTGTAATGTGTGAAAATTATGTGACATTCAAATTTTTATACCCATAAAGTCCACTTGGCACACAGACATTGGTTACATATTGCAGCAGAATCGATATGGTTTGCAAAGATAAATGCCTTTACTATCTGACCTTCTACAGAAAAGCTTATCTACTCTTGCCTTAAGAAGCATGTAAAATACAACACTGGCTGGCACACGGTAGGCATGGTGGAAATCATAGCAATCATTTTGCAATCTGAGAGGATTTCCTGAATTTAACCATTTAACCGAATTCCTCACTACCTTTTGGGAAACATTTTTTTTTTATTAAGGTGAAATTCACAAATCATAGAATTAACTGTTTTTTTTTTTTGTTCTTGTTTTTGTTTTTGTTTTTTTGACTCGGAGTCTCTGGTGCCCAGGCTGGCGTGATCTCATCTCATTGCAACCTCCACTTCCCGGGTTCAGGAGATTCTCATGCCTCAGCCTGCCAAGTAGTTGGGATTACAGGCAGTCAACACCACATCTGGCTAATTTTTGTATTTTTAGTAGAGATGGGTTTCATCATGTTGGCCAGGCTGGTCTCTAACTCCTGACCTCAGGTGGTCTACCAGCCTCAGCCTCCGAAAGTGCTGGGATGACAGGAGAATTCACCATTTTAAAGTGAACAATTCAGGGCACTTGCTGCTTTCACAGTGTTGTGTGGCCACCATTTCTACCTAGTTCCAAGATAATTTCACTGCCCCCAAAAGAAATCCTATTAGCAGCTGTTTTTTATATTGGCTTCCTGCGGGCTGTCATAAAAACATGCTTCAAACTGGGAAGGGGGCTTGAAAAACAGACAGGTAAGCTGTCACAGTTCTGGAGCATAGAGGTCTGAAATCAAGGAGCAAACAGGGTGGGTCCTTCCTTTCTTCCTTCCTTCCTTTCTCTTTCTTCCTTTCCTTTCCTTCCCATTCCCCTTCCTCTTTCTTTCTCTCCTTCCTTCCTTCCTTCCTTCCTTCTTTCTTTCTTTTCTTTCTCTTTCTCTTCTTTTTCTTCTTTCTTTCTTTCTTCCTTTCTTCCTTCTTTCTTTCTTTTATTCTTTCCTTCTTTCTTCTCTCTCTCTCTTGCTCTCTCTTTCTCTCTTTCTTTCTGACAGAGTCTCACTCTGTTTCTGTTGCCTAGTCTGGAGTGCAGTGGCACAATCTCGGCTCACTGCAACCTCTGCCTCCCGGGTTCAGGCGATTCTCCTGCCTCAACTTCCCAAGTAGCTGGGATTACAGGCGCACGCCACCATGCCTAGCTAATTTTTGTATTTTCAGTAGAAATGGGGTTTCACCATGTTGGCCAGGCTGGTCTCAAACTTCTAATCTCTACTGATCTGCCCGCCTTAGCCTCCCAAAGTGCTGGGATTACAGACGTGAGCCACCGAGCCCAGCCAGCAGGGCTGATTTCTTCTGACGCTGTGAGGTAGAATGGATTCCATGCCCCTCCCCTTGCGTCCAGTGGTTTGCTGCCAATATCCCTTGGCTTGTAGGTGCATCACCCCAATCTTCCACTTCATGTTCTCAAGGCCTTCTCCCTGTGTGCACGTCGGTGTCCAGATTTCTCTCTTCTTTTAAAATACCAATCATATTGCATTGGGGCCCATCCTGTTCCAGTATGACCTCATCTTAACTAATGATTAGGTTGGTGCAAAAGTAATTGCGGTTTTCGCCTTTAAAAGTAATGGCAAGGGGCTGGGCACGCTAGCTCCTGACTGTAATCTCAGCACTTTGAGAGGCCAAGGTGGGTGGATTATGAGGTCAGAAGTTTGAGACCAGCCTGGACAACATGGTGAAACCTCGTCTCTACTAAAAATGCAAAAATTAACGGGGTGTGGTGGTGCATGCCTATAATTCCAGCTACTCAGGAGGCTGAGGCAGGAGAATCACTTGAACTCAGGAGGCAGTAGTTGCAGTGAGCAGAGATCGCACCACTGCACTCCAGCCTGGGTGACAGAGTGAGCCTGTGTCTCAAAACAAACAAACAAAACAAAAGTCATGGTGAAAATTGTAATTGCTTTTGCACCAAAGTAATACATCTGCAAAGATCTTATTTCCAAAGAAAGTCACATTCTGAAGTACTGAAGGGTAGGGTTTCAATATATGAAGTTTGAGGGGGACAAAATGCAACTCATAATATACCCGTTCCCATGTCTTTCCAGCCCCTGGCAACCGGCAATGTGCTTTCAGTCTCTGCAGATTTGCGTGTTCTGGACATTTCAGAGAAATGGAATCCTACACAATGCGTTCTTCTGTGTCTGTTTTCTGTAATTCAGCATCCGGTTTTTTACTTCCATCCACTTTGTAGCAGGTGTCACAGTGTCAGTCCTCTTTGGGGTCAGGGGACTTTGAAGGAAGTATCTTTCTAAATGCATCAACTGCTTCCTGGACTCTACCATTCAGAGTTTAGAGATTGCACAAGCTAACTGCCTTAGTGCATTTCCCCCATATGCACACACACACGCACACACACACGCACACACACACACATGCACGCATATGCACACACGCTACATGCACACACATGCACACACGCACACATACACATGCACACACGCACATGCACACACATGCACACATACACACGCACATGCACGCACACACACATGCACACACACACGCACACACACGGACACGCACACACACATACACACATACGCACACACGCACATGCACACACATGCACACATACACACACGCACATGCACACATACACACGCACATGCACACACGCACACATACACACATGCGTGCACACACATGAACACACATGCACACACGCATACGTGCACGCACATACACGCACACGCTCACAGACACACGCACACATACATGCACACGCTCACATGCACACATGCACACGCACGCACATACACAAATATGCACACCCACACACATGCACATGCACGTGCACATACACGCACACACACATGCACATACACACATACCCCTGTTTGCACAGGAACTTAATCCATCAAAGTAGCTTACCTTTATAAAGATGTTGCAGTCCAGGCACGGTGGCTGTAATCCCAGCACTTTGGGCAGCTGAGGCAGGTGGATCACTTGAGGTCAGGAGTTCAAGACCAGCCTGGGCAATGCAGTGAAACCCTGTCTGTACTAAAAATTCAGAAATTAGCCGGGCGTGGTGTCAGGTGCCTATAATCCCAGCTACTTGGGCGGCTGAGGCAGGAGAATTGCTTGAACCTGAGAGGCGGAGGTTGTAGTGAGCCGAGATCACACCACTGCACTCCAGCCTGGGCAACAGAGTGAGCTCTGTCAGAAAGAAAGAAAGAGAGAAAGAGAGAAAGAGAGAAAGAGAGAGAGAGAGAGAGAGAGAGAGAGAGAGAAAGGAAGGAAGGAAGGAAGGAAGGAAGGAAGGAAGGAAGGAAGGAAGGAAGGAAGGAAGGAAGGAAAAGAAAGAAAAGAAAGAAGAAGAAGATATTACATAGAAGACAAATCCCAAACACCAGATCAACAACATGAACAGATGTAGCACTTTTAAGTGCTCACAAGTGCAGAGAGAAAAGTCCAAGGTTTATTTCTCCTTTTGGGTCTGTTTGACATGAATCCTGCTTCTCTGGGAATTCAGAAGCTGCTCTCATTACTAAGACTGATTTTCCCCTTTCTCCTGCAGTTAATCTATTTACCAGAGGACTTCAAAGCTGTTTGCAAATGCTAACTTTTTAAGTTCTTGCCTACTGCTTTGGGGTAGGTAGAGTGTAAGGGTTAACCTACGAGTTGTACATGGATAAATTAGACGCAGTCACAGATCTGCAGGGAAAAATATAATAATAACCATTGTGAAAGCAGGATTAATCATCAAACTGAGCTATCCAGTCATATTTCTTCTCCAAGAAGATTTCAAATAGAAGATGTAAATTTTGGTAGTTAGATAAAATGTCTCAGATTTAAGTGAAAGACACAAAAGCCACGTGTCATCTGCTTTTCCTGAACAACAGTCTCTGCTGAAATATTGGTTCTGCCACCTACAAAGACAACTGAAGGCTGAGGATGATAAATCCGTCTCGGAAGTCACTGAGTTTGTTAGGTATAAAAGCCAAGACTTCAACTGAGGTCTTTGCACTGACGTGTGCGTTAGCCCCACACTGGGTATCACTGGACTATCACGTACTGCAGGAGGAAGATACAGGCGGCCAGTGTCTTCTCTGGTTTCTGGGTTGGTGACTTTGAAGTTGCTACAGCTCCCACGCCCGCAGCGAGCAGAGTTGCCAAGCAAGTGTGCCGGCTTCCAGAAGCCTGAGCTGCCCGTTGGCGCTGGGGAACCACCCCAGTGTCCCCATCCTCTGCGCTGCTGCAGATTGATGGGGCAGCCCGGGGAGGCTGGCTCCGAGACGTGACTGAGCGTGCCTACACTGGTCCCACAGGTTTTCAGCTGTGGAGTTGGGGATCTGAGCTTGGAGCCCATTTGTTTCCGGCAGCTCGGTTCATATTTTCCACTTGAAGACATCACTTCCCTTCCTTCCAAGCTGGGAGACCAGAAGTCAACAACAGGAGGGTGGAGAGGCCAGATCTCACAATCCGCGTGGCTGGGGAGTCCGCTGAGGTTCTTGCATCCTGAAGTAAACTATGGAGAACTGGTGGGGACTTCCTTGTCTTGCGTTCCTGTGTTTTCTAATGCACGCCCGAGGTAAGAGGCATTTTGCTTTGAGGGAGATCTGCCTGGGCGTGGATTTTTCTCTTCTTGCTTTAAGAAACTCCTTCCAAAGGAGTTGCTATGAAGTGAATGGGGATAATTTGCCCAATGGGATTAGAAAGGAGACTAAGAGCGATGGGTGGCTGAGAGGGGAGGGAGAAGACGGGCTGCTCCAATTTGGAAACTGGGAATTAGACCCAGAAGGGCAGGATGTTAGCTGATAGAATTTAGATATTCACCGTATTTTCCTGTTTGGATCCGTGTGTCCCAAGCGTTTAAGAAACGACCTATTTAACTCCACGACTCAAGCATGACTGGGCATGTGGGGAACGTCAATCATTTCTTTCTGATTTTAAAAATTAGTTCTGACCATTTCCGTATGGTAAAAATAGAGCTGAAACTACTTCATCCCATGGGGCGGATTATTAGAGATTCGTTTGCCAGAAGGGTTGCATTTGTTCAGATTTTTAAACCTTTTCCTAAACACTGTCATTCATTCTTGCAAATTAAAACCACCTGAATAGTTTTACATCAAAAACTTCAACAAGAACTTGCAGGCTGGCTGTCCCAGACTCCAAGATCAGAGTTTTTAGTTTCGTGTGAGGACCTCTTTAGGAAACTCCAATGAATTCATAAAGAATAGGATTTGAACAACAATTGAGTAAGTTTCTTTGGTCATTTTAATGTGGCGATTCCAGAGAAGGGAATACCCAGGCGAATCTTAACAGGGAGAAGTATTTCTGTTAGGAATGAAAACACATCATTCAATGTTCCTGTGGCAGCACTTCCTGTTTATCCTGTTTAAAGACTTGGATGTCATTAAGATTGGAGTTGGCTGTTTATGGGCAGAGGCAATGCTGGGATGGATAGATCCTGGTGGACATAGTCTGGGATCTGCAGTGAGAATTTTTTATTATTTCGTGCTGTCTTCAGATCTCACCTAGTGAGCGGACGATGCGGCAATGCATTCATTAGTTTCTGTTTACAGGGAGATGTTCAACAGTAAACCCACCTCCCCAGAAAAGTACTTCCAGGAGTTTATATCATTCACAGTAAGAGCCAAAGGTTAAACATATCCCCCTGGGCAAATCAACTTCTACAAAGTGCAGTATACAGACAGTTCCCAACTTACGATGGTTTGACACAATGGTTCAATTTAAGATTTTTCAACTTTACAATGGTGCAAAATTGGTATGCATTCAGTACAAACTAAAACTGTACTTTGAGTACCCATAAAACTATTCTTTTTTTTTGTTTGAGATGTAGTGTTGTTCTGTTGTCCAGGCTGGAGTGCAGCGGCACAATCTCAGCTCACTGCAACCTCCACCTCCTGGATTCAAGCAGCTCAAGTAGCTGGGATTATAGGAGCCTGCCCACCACACCCAGCTAATTTTTGTTTTTTAGTAGAGACTAGGTTTCACCATGTTGGCCAGGCTGCTCTCGAACTCCTGTCCTAAGGTGATCCACCTGCCTCAGCCTCCCAAAGTGCTGGAATTAAAAGTGTAAGCTACCGTGCCCGGCCCCATACAGCCATTAGGTTTTTCACTTTCAGTAAAATATTCACTAAATTATGTGAGGTATGCAAACCTCATTATAGAGTCAACCTTGTGCTAGATGATTTGTCCAGCCATTGGCTGATGGAAATGTTCTGAGCACTTTCAAGGCAGGTCAGGCTAAGCTATGGCGTTTGGAAGGGTAGTTGTATTAAACGTACTTATGACATAAAATGTTTTCTTTTTTTAATGTGTTTTAACTTTTTTTGAGGGAGGGGCCCCCTGTGTCACCTAGAGTGGAGTGCAGTGGTTCCATCATAGCTCACTGCAGCCTTCACCCCAGGGGTCAAACAAATCTCCCACCTCAGCCTCCAGAGTAGCTGGGACTACAGGCATTTGCTGCCATGCCTGACTAGTTTTTAAAACTTTTTGTAGAGACGGGATCTCACTATGTTGTCCAGGCTGGACTTGAACTTCTAAGCTCAAACGATCCTCCTGCCTTGGCCTCCCCAAATCTTGAGATTACAGGCATCAGCCACCACACCGTGTCCTGTGCTAAATTCTTTGAATGACACCAGCTCTTCCTACGCACTAGGCATGGATTAACTTAGTTGATTGTCCCTCAGCCCTATGACGGGAGTGTCGTGCCTGATGTCATTTTACAGATGGTGTATTAGCCAGGGTTCTCTAGAGGGACAGAGCTAATGCAGTAGAAATAGATATACAGAGAGGAGTTTATTAAGTATTAACTCACACGATCACAAGCTCCCACAATAGGCCCTCTGCAGGCTGAGGAGCAAGGAGAGCCAGTCCAGGTTCCAAAACCGAAGAACTTGGAGTCTGATGTTCCAGCATCCAGCACAGGAGAAAGATGTAGGCCGGGACACTAGGCCAGTGTATCTTTTCACATTTTTCTGCCTGCTTATGTTCTAGCCACAGTGGCAGCTGATTAGATGGTGCCCGCCCAGATTGAGGGTGGGTCTGCCCCTTCCAGTCCACTAACTCAAATGTTAACCTCCTTTGGCAACACCCTCACAGACCCACCCAGGATCAATACTTTGTATCCTTCAATCCGATCACGTTGACATTCAGTATTAACCCTCACAGATATGGGTAAACTGAGGCACTGAGGATTTGGACGGGGGCAGCTGGCAGCAGAATCTGAGCTGTCTTGCAGCTCTCTCTGGGAAGATCCAATGAGCATCCTGCTCTATCCCAAGCCTTGTCTTCTGAAAATCAGAATCATCACTTCTCCGAGTGTTACAGGAAAAAGGTCCGGATCCAGAGCCCAAAACAGGGTTCTTGGATCTCGCTCAATAAAGAATTCAGGGCAAGTCTGTAAAGTGAAAACAAGCTTATTAGGAAAGTAAAGGAATAAAGGAATGGCTACTCCACAGACAGAGCAGCCCTGAGAGCTGCTGGTTGCCCATTTTTATGGTTATTTCTTGATATGCTAAAGAAGGGGTAGATTATTCCTGCCTCCCCTTTTTAGACCATGCAGAGTTCCTGACATCACCATGGCATTTGTAACTGTCATGGCGCTGGTGGGAGTGTAGCAGTGAGGACCACCAGAGGTCAGTCTTGTCGCCATCTGGGTTTTGGTGGGTTTTGGCCGGCTTGTTTACTCCAACCTGTTTTATCAGCAAGGTCTTTATGACCTGTGTCTTGTGCAGACTTTCAATCTCATCCTGTGACTCAGAATGCCTTAATCATCAGGGAATGCAGCCCAGCAGGTTTCAGCCTTCTATTGCCCAACCCCTTTTCAAGATGGAGTCGCTCTGGTTCCAGTGCCTTTGACACAAGTAGCGCCCCATAGGGACGTTACAGGAAGGACTGGAAAGAAAGTGAGGTCTGGATCAGGGCCCTTCTGTGTAAATACGATGATGTGAACTCAACAGCTGAGTATTTCCTGGGTAATTCGTTAAATGCACAGATGACCCTGTTACATCCTCAGCCATCACCAGCTGGAAATGGAGCACATTCCCAAGATCCCAGAAACATTCTGCAAGGCTGGTGGGATGATTGCTATGAAGTACTTAAGAAAACAGATTATTGATCAGAATAAATAGCTAATGCATGTGGGGCTTAATGCTTACGTGACGGGTTGATAGGTGCAGCAAACCACCATGGCACATGTTTACCTATGTAACAAGCCTGCACATCCTGCATCTGTATCCCGGAACTTTAAATTAAATACAGAAAACAGAGTATTGTTAATGGTTAATATACTATAATCATTATTATGATTACTAAATTATCAATACAAAACAAGATAATAATAAGAATATGGCCATATTCCTAGTAGAGGTTGACATTTTAGCCGCCCCACATTTGCACTGTATTTAATTAGTATTTGCCATCAAATCCAGAGGGACATGAAGGAACATGAGACACAATCAGGTCTTCTAACAGCTGAGAACCAGAAGTGGAAACCTCAAAGGGCAGTGTATGAAATGTCATTTATTGAGGGAAAAAAGGAAAATTATAGGGTTTGATAGAAGAAATAAGCACTAGTGTTAGATAATCAGTAGGGTGACTTTAGTTTACAATAATCTATTGTAGATTTCAAAATAGAAGAGTTGAAATGGTTCTAATATGAAGAAAAGACAAATATTTAAGGTGGATGGATATCCCAAGTATGCTGATTTGATCTTTACAAATTATATAAATGTATTAAGTTATTACATGTACCCTGAAGCTATGTACATCTGTTATGCATCAATTAAAAATAAAACAAAAGAAAAGGATACATGTCCAGGATATACACTAGCTAAGACAGTCTCTTCCAAGTCTATTGTACATTATTCCCTTATCAGATTTGAAGCCTGAGAGTTCCCTGACCCCCCTCACAGGACGTGCGACAGGGATGTGGTTCATCTGTTTGACCACCACACACTAAAACCTCTTATGGGAGGCAGAGCTTGCAGATAGGCAGATACAGCAGCTAGCATGAGTGTTTTTGAGCTCTGGGCCCCACAGTAGCATCTAGGGGTGGGTGCCTGTGAGCCCTGAAGCCCCAGTGGGTGTGTTACGGTGCTCTTTTAGCTCTGCCATCTGCAGGTGGCTTAAGTATTAACTAGCTCAGTGTCCTCTTGGTACCCGAGTTCTTTTTTTTTTTGAGACGGAGTCTCGCTCTGTCGCCCAAGCTGGAGTGCAGTGGCCGGATCTCAGCTCACTGCAAGCTCTGCCTTCCGGTTTACGCCATTCTCCTGCCTCAGGCTCCCAAGTAGCTGGGATTACAGTGCCCGCCACCATGCCCAGCTAGTTTTTTGTATTTTTTTAGTAGAGACGGGGTTTCACCATGTTAGCCAGGATGGTCTCGATCTCCTGACTTCGTGATCCGCCCGTCTCAGCCTCCCAAAGCGCTGGGATTACAGGCTTGAGCCACCACACCCGGCCAGTACCGGGGTTCTCGTCCAGCATCCAGGAAGAATCAGGTCACACGAACAAACTGAAGGATGGTAAATGCAGAAATGTTTGTTGCCAGATGGAGGTGACTCTCAGCGGGATGGTTGGGGAGCTGGAAAGGGGATGGAGTGGGAAGATGATCTTCCCCTGGAGTTTGGTTGTCCTGCGGCTGATCTCTTCTCCAGCCATCCCCAGCTGAACACCTCTCAGTGTTCAGATATTCCTTCTCTTCTCTCCTTCTCTGCTGTGCTGCTCTTCAATTCCTCTGCTTTTCTGCTCATCAGTCTGTCTGCACGTGGGTTCTGGGGTTTGGGGTTTGGGGTTTATATGGGTACAGGACAGGGGGGCATGGTGGGTCAAAAGGCAACATTTGGGCACAAAAATAGGAATGCCTGTTTCCATTTAGGACTACAGGTTTGCAGGCTTGAGGGTGGGGCCTTTGCTGGGGAACTGCCCTCTTCTATCTAGTATCTTCCTGCCTCCTGTCCGTATCAACAGGACTTAAAATGTGTGTGCATTTGTACAGAGCTGTGTTTCTATGTAGAGGCTAAAAAAACTTATGAAAAAGACCACTCAGAACTCTGAACAGTAGCACATCGTATTTCTGAGTACTTCCTGTTGAGTAAAGATAAGTCAGGTGTTGCGCCAAGTATTTTCCATTACTTGCTGCATTAGGTTGTCACAGGCTGTTTAGTTTACTTCTAAAAACTGGGATATGGGGAAGTTGTGGGCCGGGCACAGTGGCTCATGTTTGTAATCCCAGCAGTTTAGGAGGCCGAGCTGGGTGGATCACTTGAGGTCAGGAGTTTGAGAACAGCCTGGCCAACATGGCAGAACACTGTTTCTACTAAAAACACAAAAATTAGGCAGGCATGGTGGAGGGGTGTCTGTAATCCCAGCTATTCAGGAGGCTCAGGCAGGAGAATCGCTTGAACCCGGGAGGAAGAGGTTGCAATGAGCTGAGATTGTACCACTGCACTCCAGCTTGGGTGACAGAGTAAGACTCCATCTCAAAAAAAAAAAAAAACAAAAAAGTTATGATGATCGCCTAAGGTGAGAAGCCATACCATGCCAGGGTACAGAACCCCAAACCACGCCAGCCTCATCCTATGTCTCAGTTATATTTTTCTTGACTTGCTTCCATTCTGGTGCCCCCTCTCTCCCTGCCCCCTCCTTCTCTGCAATCATCCTTTGATCTAGCACATTTGTAGCTTGGAAAGGGAACCACAAATGGGTCATTTCCCTGTCATTGTCACCTTGGGCATTGCAGCCATTTAGTGCAGTGATTCTCTGTCTTTGATGTGCAGGTCATCACCTTGAAGGGAGGAGGTATTAAAAGCACTACCCCGGTCCCTACCCACTGAGATCTTTATTCAGTAGGTGTGGGTCGGGCATTTGGGAGCTGGGAGACCTGCATCTTAAGAAGCACCCCAGGTGATGCCCAAGCGGAGCTATGTGCTTCTTTTAAGAGATGATGACTCTGTGCAACCATCTGGTTACCTTTGGGTGGAGTCTCATGGATCCCTGCCACAGTGGGGAGGCAGCTCTGTGGTCTCCAATTCGGTGATGTGTCATTCAATCTATGCAGGCCCAAGGAGACACCCCCAGGTACAGATGCTGCCATCCAGCCATTCTCAACCAGGGATCATGTTTATCCACAGGGACACTTGTCAATATCTTGAGGCAGGGATGCTCCTGGCATCTAGTGGGTGGAGCCCAGGGATGCTGCTCAACACCCTGCAGTGCACAGGACGCCCCACAGAAAATAATGATCCAACCTCATGTGTCAGTAAGACTGAGGTTGAGGAATCTTGCCTTAGCATGAGAGATACTGTCTGTCTGTCTGCCTATCTATAGATCTATCTATCATCTACCTATCTGTCTCTACTATATCCACCTATTATCTATCTGTCATTTATTGATTATCTATGTCAATGATTTTTCTACCTGTCGTTTATTATCTATCTCTGTCAATGATTTTTCTGTCATCTATCTATCTATATCTATCTATCTATCTATCTATCTATCTATCTATCTATCTATCTATCTATCATTATCCATTGATCTATCTGTCTCTATTATATCCACTTACTATCTATCTAATCTATGTGTTGATCTGTCTGTCAAAAATTTTCTCATTTATTGATTGTCTATCATCTATCATTCTGCCTACTTATCTAACTATCCAACTCTCATCTCTATTATCTATCTGTCTGTCTATCTATCTACTTCCCTAACCAACTCTCATGTCTATCATCTATCATCTCTCTATCTAACATCTATCTACCTATCTTTCTACCTACTTCTCCAACTATCCAACTGTTGTCTCTATTATCTATGTATCTATGTATATATCTTTCTACCTACTTCTCCAACTATTCAACTCTCTATCTATCTATCTGATTATTTATCTATCTACTATCTATCCATCCATCTATCAACCTATTTATCTAGCTGTCCATCATCTATCTATGACATTTTTCTGCTACCCAGGGATAATTGTGTTCCTCAAGTAACACTTGGCAATGTCTGGAAACAATTTTGGTAGTTGCACTGGGATGGGTGTTCTGGCATCTGGTGGGTGGAGACAAGGCATGTTGTTCAACACCTTACAGTACACAGGACAGCACCCATGACAAAGAGTTATGCAGCTCCAAGTGTCATTAGTGCTGTAGTGGAGAACCTGCTGTTAGTCATAACTTCTAACCCTGGGAAAGGGGACAGGTTGGAAATGTCATGCTCCTGTACACTATAGGAGGTAGAGTTGCCTGGAGGTATAGTTGTACTGTATAGTATAGGAGGAACGGTATAGTTGCCTGGGGCATTTTTAAATGGATCTTACTGTCAGAATGCACTTGTAGTATCTTTCGCTCATACGACATAGAGCCATTGCACATATAACCCAGAAGCTAAGCATTCCATAGTTTCTTTGTTGGAGTAGGAAGGGGCTGTGCAGAAACAGTCTATGGCTATTTGGCACCTGAGTATGAAGACATCTGGCAAATATTGGAGCACATAGTCCAGGAAATGTCTCCCCTTCCTTGGATAACAACTGACCCTTCCTTTGAGGCCCCCCCATTCCGGTCATCTTCCTCTCTCTTATTGGTACACAGAGGGTAGAAAAGTGGGGTTCTGCCTCCAGATGGCACTCTCCCAGACACTGCTCAGCTTCTGGGAATTCCCCTGATGCATCAGGGGCCAGAGGCACTTACACCTGTCAGCGATGTGTCCAGCCACAGTGCTGAGGCTGGGAAACTCTGCTGTGGCCTGTGAATCCCAGCCTCTGGGAGCGCTTCAGATGTTTAAAAACCCAAGAGGAGTTATCGCATCCACAAAAATCTTCACATTTTTATGTGGCAAAATTAGATTTTATAAAAGCTTAAAAAACATTTGCAAATCTATCTGTCTCCCAAAAAACAGCACATGCTGGGATTGGGGTGATTTTTAAATTTTTCTTCTTCTTGATCTTTTGTTAATATGTATATGAGTCAAGTTTCTCCAAAGAAATAGAACCAATAAGATATGTTTATATCTAACTCTATATATACCTGTATCTCCATCTGTCTTTCATCTATCTCAAAAGTCTACCTATCTGTTTATCATCTCTTTATCTCTCTATTATCTATCTGTTCATCTATCTTTATCTATCTCCAATATCTATCTCCAATATCTCTCTCTCTCTCTCTCTTTCTCTCTATCATATATCCCATCTACCTATCTATTGACCTATCTATCTAAAATATATTTGTTTTCCTTACTTGGGAGGCTGAGGCAGACAGATCACTTGAGCTCAGGAGTTCAGGGCTGCAGTGAACTATGGTTGCACCACTGCACTGCGGCCAGGGCAACAAAGCTAGACCTTGTCAGAAGAAGGAAGAGAAGGAGGAGGAGGAGAAGGAGAGGAAGGGGAAGAGGAAGAGAAAGAGGAAGAAGAAGAAAGAAAAAGAAGAGGAAGAAGAGGAAGAGGGAAGGAGGAAGGGGAAAGGGAGGAGGAAGAAGAGGAAGAGAAAGAGGAACAAGCAGAAGCAGAACAAAGAAAGAGAAAGAAAGAAGAAAGAAAGGAAAAAAAAGAAAAGAAAAGAAAACAAAGAAAAAGAAAGAAGTGCATTTCAACCTAAAAACATTTCCTTAAACCCGAATGAATGCCTCCTGAGGTTTTTCTAAAAAATATTTTCTTATTGTATTATAATCACAATAAAACGCAATTATAGCCCCACATAGACCTGCTGATCCAGAATCTGCATGTGGCTGGATTCTGGGCTGATCTGGGCATGGAGGCATGTGCCTGTAATCCCAGCTACTCAGGAGGCTGAGGTGAGAGAATTGCTTGAACCCGGGAGGCAGAGGTGAACTGACATTGCACCATTGCACTGCAGTGAGCCGAGATTGCACCAATGCACTCCAGCCTGGGCAACAGAGTAAGACTGTCTCAGGAAAAAAAAAAAAAAAAAAAAAATTAAGGAAGAGTATTATTCAGGGCATGGGCCAGGCATGTGATGTTGCTGAGATGAAACTCTCTCTCCAGATTCCCAAACTCTGGTTGTTTCCACTGAACCAGGCTGTCCAATGGCATCCCCATTGTTGTTGACCATGTCCCATGGTTTAACTCTGTTGTGAGCCAAATTGTACCCTCCTCAATTTTACAAATGGAAGTTCTAACCTGCAGGACCTCCAATTGTGACTGTGTTTGGAGATGGGGTCTTTAAAGAGGTGGTTCGGGGTGCAGTGGCTCAGGCCTGTAATCCCAGCACTTTGGGAGGCTGAGGCAGGCAGATCATGAGGTCAGGAGATGGAGACCATCCTGGCTAACACGGTGAAATCCCATCTCTACTAAAAATACAAAAAGTACACACACACACAAAATTAGCTGGGCATGCCTGTAGCCCCAGTTACTTGGAAGGATGAGGCAGGAGAATCGCTTGAACCTGGGGGGCAGAGGTTGCAGTGAGCCAATATCACGCTACTGCACTCCAGCCTGGGCGACAGAGCGAGACTCTGTCTCAAAAAAAAAAAAAAAAAGAGGTGATTCAGGCAAAATGAGGTCACTACATTGGGCCCTGATCCAACAGGACTGCAGACCTTATAAAAAGAAGAGATGAGGACACAGACACACACAGAGGGATGACCCTGTGAGGACACAGGGAGAAGACGGCATCCACAAGCCAAGGAGAGAGGTCTCAGGAGGAACCAGCCCTGCCCACACCTTGATCTCAGACTTCCAGCCTCCAGGCCTATCAATGTCCACCGTTTAAACAGCCTGGTCTCTGGGACTTTGCTATGGCAGCAGCCACAGTGGACAAGCACATTCGTATTCCAATGAATGAGTTAACTCTGTAAGGGCTGAATTGTGCGCCTCCAAAATTTATGTATTGAAGGCCTAATCCTTAGGACCTCAGAACGTGACTGTGTTTGGAGGTGGGGTCTTTAAGGAGGTGAGAGGGGTACGATAAGCTCAGGAGGTTGTGCCCTGATCTAATAGGACTGGGGTACTTATAAAAAGAAGAGATGAGGACACACACACACACAGAGGGATGACCCGGTAAAGACACAGGGAAAAGATGGCATCTACAAGTCAAGAAGAGAGGCCTCAGGAGGAACCAGCTCTGCCCATGCCTTGATCTCAGAATTCCAGCCTCCAGAACTCTGGGAGAATCAATGTCTGTTGTTTCTAAGCCACCCAGCCTATGGTATTCCATGATAGCAGCCTGCAATGGACTAAGACATCTCATAAGAAGAGCAGATGAGGACACAGACACACACACAGAAGGAGGATCACATGGGGACAGAGGGAGAAGACGGCGTCTCCAAGCCCAGGAGAGAGGCCTCAGGAGGAAATGGCCCTGCCCATACACTGATCTCAGCTGTCCAGCCTCCAGGACTGTGGGAGAATCGATGTGTTTTGTGTATAGCCACCCAGCCTATGGTATTCTGTGATAGCAGCCTGAGATGGACGAAGACATCTCATAAGAAGAGATGAGGACACAGACACACACAGAGGGACGACCCTGTGAGGACACAGGGAGAAGATGGCATCTACAGCCCAAGGAGAGAGGCCTCAAGAGGAACCAGCCCTGCCCACACTTTGATCTCAGACCTCTGGCCTCCAGCCTCCAGGACTGTGGGAGAATCAATGTCTGTTGCTTATAAGCCACCCAGTCTATGGTATGCTGTGACAGCAGCCTGAAATGGACTAGGACACCTCATAAGAAAAGGAGATGAGGACACGGACATACACAGAGGGATGACCACATGGGGACTCATGGAGAAGACAGCATCTACAAGCCCAGGAGAGAGGCCTCAGGAGGAACTGGCCCTGCCCACACCTTGGTCTCAGACTTCCAGCTTCCAGGACTGTGGGGGAATCGAGGTTGTTATTTAAGCTGCCCAGTCTTTGGGATTTTATTGTAGCAACTCTGGGAAGCCATTACCAAGCCTCTGTCCTGCAAAGTGAGATCCATGGATCTGTAGCCTTGACACCCCCCAGGAGCTGACGAGAATCACTATGCCTTGGGCCCAGCCAGACCTGCTGAAGCATAGTCTGTGTGTCACCTATGTCCTGAGGATCCAAGTGCATGCCACTCTGGGAAGACTGGTTTACCACACACCATTGACCTGTGCCCCATTGCATGGTCTGTGGTATTTTCCTCAAGTTTTCCTTGCACCAAAGATGTCTTGCCTTTTGTGATGAATGATCATTCCTTCCTCTTTGAAACAAAATACTTCAACCTCTGGAGACACTGTCTGCTGTGTTACAGACATACACTGAGGCCTGAATTCTCATTACCAATGGTTGCTCTAACAGAGCTTCAATCTGCAATTGCATAATATGGTCACTGGGAAGTCAAGAGCGGGGCCAATTGGTTGACTTTCTGGGGAGAGGCTGGGCTGCTCGGATGCCAAGACTGTGGAGGATTCATGGGTTCTGAGGAGCAGATCATGCACCAGGGCGGCCTGCTTAGCTCCGGCGTCTACAGCCGCGGTGAGCTTGAGTGTTAGGGAGTTCCCTGGATATTCATGTTGAGGTATGCAGGACACTCCAGCTGTGTTTGATTTCCTGCCCTGCTGCAAACAAAAACTTCATAACCAATTAGAAAACAGAAGGGATTTCATCTTATCCATGGGGATAAAGTGGAACTCATCCCTTGGCAAATAAGGCCCACTGGGAATAAGATTCCCCATTGGAGCAGCAGCCTTCCTTGTCACTTTCTGTTGTCACCTAGTCCTAACCCAGTCATATTATTTAATGTTTTCTATTCTGTGAATCATACCGTCCTGGGAGAGAGTGAGATAGAGCCTCTTCGGGGCCTTCCAGGCACTCTCCCTAGCATGGAAATAAGGGAAAACCTTGAGTTCCTTCAAGGGAAATGTCAAGGGAAATTCCAGGCACCTCACTGGCCTTGAGAAGCACATGGAGCAGCTTAATAAGCAAGAAGGTGATTGTAGCGTAGAACAACAGCCAAGGAAGAAAGGACCTCAAGAGGTTTAGTTTCCTGTAAAGACTAAAGATAACATCCTTTTTTGAGAGGAGTCTTGCTCTGTCACCCAGATTGCAGTGCAGTGGTTCAGTCGGCTCACTGCAACCTCTGGCACCTCCTGGGTTAAGCGATTCTCATGCATCAGCCTCCCAAATAGCTGGGACTACAGGTACGCGCCACTACGCCCTAATTTTTGTATTTTTAGTAGAGACAGGGTTTCAGCATATTGGCCAGTCTGGTCTCGAACTCCTGACCTCAGGTAATCTGCCCACCCCCGCCTCCCAAAGTGCTGGGATTCCCGGTGTGAGCCACCATGCCCAGCCAAGATAACATCTTACTATATGGCCCTGAGTTGATCTTCAGGAACCCAGACCCCCGCCAAATAAAAAACGCCATCTGCTGGCTCGTAGTCGAGTAAGAGAAACTGAGGCCTGAATTCTTATTGCCAATGTTTGTTCTAAATTCCTTCCCTGGAGCGCATGGTGGCAGGAGGGGTGTGCAGGGGGGGTGCAGGGAGGTGCTGGTGGAAATCACACCCATGAGCCAAAACTAGCATTCATTTTTGCTGACCCCAAATGTTCACACAAAGCTTCACCTCCTTAACCGATGACAAATCAGAGAAGCTTTGAATCCACATTAAGCCCCTGCTTCCAGGTATCCCGCCGTTTTAGGTCAAAGCAATGTATAGCCTGCAGGTATTATGGCTTTGCCTGTAACCTCTGCCTCCTTGCCATTGGAAACCCTCACCTGCTGGCCACCCAGGGGGTTGGGTCTTAAGGCATCAAGGAAGTTGCTTGATGCCCTCTAAATAGCTTGGAATAAACCCCTCACTTCCTTACACTGCAATCCCGATGGCAGTGTTCGCCTTTACTGCACTGGGCTGGTGGAGCTGAGTTTAGTTTGTTGGAGGTGTTCGAACCAGGGCAACCCCAGCTTGAGTAGGGGCTGGGTAAAATGAGGCCGAGAGCTGCTGGGCTGCATTCCCTGATGGTCAAGGCATTCTAAAGGTACAGGATGAGATGAGAAGCTGGCACAAGATTCAGGTGAAACAGCTTACGGATGAAACAGCTTGCTGTGAAGAATTTGGCCACATTTTACCAAATCCAAGATGGCGACGAGAGTGACCTCTGGTGGTCCTCACTACTACCTTCCCACCGGCGCCATGACAGTTTACAAATGCCATGGCAAGGTCAGGAAGTTACCCTCTACGGTCTAAAAAGAGGAGCCAGGAATAATCCACTCCTTGTTTAACATATCATCAAGAAATAACCATATAAATGGGCAACCAGTGGCCCTGGGGCAGCTCTATGGAGCTGAGACTGCGCCATTCTTTATTCCTCTACTTTCCTAATAAACTTACTTTCATTTTATGGACTCGCTGCAAATTCTTTCTTGTGCAAGATCCAAGAACGCTCTCCTGGGGTCTGATTTCAGACCCTTTCCAGTAACAAGTTCAGTCACAAGAACCATTATCATATGCTTTCTATATATTCACATATCTATTTTTTAATTGCTGAACTGGAGTCAAAGAGAAACCTTAGGATTTGCCTGAAGGAAGTTAAGATTTGTTCTTCTCGGGGTCCCTGTGCCAGCTTTGTAGAACCTCAGAACTTTCCCCCTGTGGGCTTCCTCAAGCTGAGAAGGGTTCTATGGGTTTAAGACCCACTAAGTGGCTTCAACTGCAGCAGCTGACCCCAGAAAGATTGCTTTAAATGAACCCACACTTCAGAGAAAACCAGTACAATCCTATGTAAAGAAATAAAAAACAGGCCGGGGGCAGTGGCTCATGCCTGTAATTACAGCACTTTGGGAGGCCGAGGCCGGGTGGACCACTTGAGGCCAGGAGTTCAAGACCACCCTGGCCAACATGGTGAAACTCCGTCTCTACTAAAAATACAAAAATTACCTGGGCATAGTGGCATGCACCTGTATTACCAGCTACTCACGAGACTGAGGCAGGAGAATTGCTCGAACCAGGGAGGTACGGGTTGTAGTGAGCGAAGATTGTGCCATTGCACGGCAGCCTGGGCAACATAGTGAGATTCGATATCAAAAACAAAAAAAAGGCTAGGCACGGTGGCTCATGCCTGTAATCCCAGCACTTTGGGAGGCCAAGGTGGGCGAATCACGACGTCAGGAGTTCGAGACCAGCCTGGTCAACATGGTGAAACCCCATCTCTACTAAAAATAATAAAAAAAAAAACTAGCTGAGCATAGTGGGAGTCGCCTGTAATCCCAGTTACCTGGGACGCTGAGGCAGGAGAATCGCTTGAACCTGGGAGGCGGAGGTTGCAGTGAGCTGAGACTATGCCATTGTACTCCAGCCTGGGCAACATAGTGAGGTTCTATATAAAAGAAGAAAAAGAAAGAAGGAGAAAGAAAGAGAGAGGGAGGGAGGGAAGGAAGGAAGGAAGCAAGGAAGGAAGGAAGGAAGAGAACAATTGCTTTAAAGGGCTTTGTTTCTCCAGGGCACACAGATCAAAGGATATTAGATTGAATAGTGAAACAGAAGAGCCTGTGTGAATTTACTAATGTGGTTGCACGTCCTGTGATGACTGCAGTTGACTCTAATTCAATTCCATGGTGTACAAATTCTGCTGGCAATAGCTGTAATTGGGGTCAGGGATTTAGACACTCTCTGTGTATTCCTTTTTATTTTCTGCTCAGAGCCTGCCGGGAGCTGATTTTCTTCTTTAGATTGAGGTAAATAATTCAGTGGGAAGCAGAGGTTTTGCTGTGGGTTGATTGCTCTCCTGTGCTGCGTGGCAGCTGTGCTGGTGGCAGCTAATGTTCAGTGGGCATTGGCCTTGACATTGCATTATTATTATTTGAGCAACGGCACGTTCTTTGCTTGGCAAAATTGCTGTTTGTTATATTGACTTTCTGGGGTCGTGGCCCCTGAAGTGTTACTGAAAATCATGGACATGAAGCAGATGGATTAATTGGAGAAAAGACATACAAATGTATTTAATGTGTATACAGGGGAGCCTTCAGAATGAAGACCCCAAGTTACAAGGGGAGATTGTCTATTTTTGTGCTTTGGTTCAACCAAGGCTGGATAGCTGTGTAGAAATAGGGTTGGACAAAAAGGGCCTGATCCAATGCTGAAGGTCTGAGCGGGGAAACCCAGCCAGGCCTGTGTATCTAGATTCTTCTGGGCCTCTCTCTTTCTCTCTTTTTTGTTTTTTTTAGACAGAGTCTCACTCTGTTGCCAGGCTGGAGTTCAGTGGCGCAGTCTGGGCTCACTGCACTCTCCGCCTCCCGGGTTCCCGCCATTCTCCTGCCTCAGCCTCCTGAGTAGCTGGGATTACAGGCGCCGCCACCACGCTCAGCTAATTTTTGTATTTTTAGTAGAGACGGGGTTTCACCATGTTGGCCAGGATGGTCTGGATCTCCTGACCTTGTGATCCGCCCACCTCGGTCTCCCAAGTGCTGGGATTACAGGCGTGAGCCACTGCACCCGGCCTGTGCCACTCTTTATACAGATAGGATAGAGGGAAAGTTAGAGTCCTGTTTTTAGGTTTTATGGCTGGCTTTGGGGGAGAGGCGTTCTTGTTTCTGGGACCCGTCTTGGGAAGAGGGATTGTAGTTCCTTCGGTGCCTCAGGGGAGAATGGGACTCAGAGACAGGGGGACTGGAGAAGTTCCGAGAGAAACTTCTGCTTCTGAGGCTGCTGCTGAGGCCTGCACTTGGCGGTATTGTTTCGTAAGCCTGAACCACATGTAGGTCTGAATCAACGTAAGGAATTTGGGTGGGGGGCAGGGGAACTCCAATAAGAAGCATCTTTGAATCTAGCAGAGGTGGAATTGGGCCCAAGAGGGGTTTGGTGACTGCGGGCAACAGAAGAAGGCTTCAAAGCGCTGTGTCACATGGCTGGGGTCCTGAGCACAGCTTTACCGGGGGCTCATGTGTAACGCTCGGCCCTCCCACCCACCAACAGGAGCCACTTAATCGACATCTCCAGGATGCCAGCAACCGAGGACCATTGTCACAGTCCCAGCACAAAATGAGGCCGCTTTCTTCTTGGGGGTTTAGGGATCCTAGAACACAAGGATTTGATTAAAAGCTGCTGAGTTCACTAAGTATAAGCAGAACAAATCGGAAACAGATCTCCTGTCCCTGCCCCGTCTTATGTTCCCGGTGGAAAATAAACCCCGTGAAAGCAATAGCACCATGTGCAACCCCGACCTTGGAGACAGAGACCCCGGAGTTAGCATCTCTACCTGGGACATCTCCCAGCCCAGGGTTCTTACTCCAGGCCCATGAGGACCCCAGCCGTGGCTTTGCTGTAACTTCCCTGGAGAGGAGAGAGGACGGGGGCCCTGCCTGGGAGATAGGTTTCCCGCCTGGCGTGCAGGACTGGAGACTGTCTCAGTGCCCAGGCCGCCTGATGCTGGCCGGAGTCCGCCTTGTTTATGTAACGAGGTCTGGGTGTGACCGACAACAGCCTCGTGTGTGTGAGTCATGAATGTAGCAACTTCTGGCTGCAGTGCAACCCCTGAAAGCAAGCAAAGCCTAAAACCCCCAGGCTCCACTTCCTCTGTGACACTCCCCACCCTCAATTCCTGTCATCCCCCAGGGTCATCCAGAGCCTCTCAAAGCTGAAGGAGCCTCCGCTGCAACCTGGCCTCCTGCCGCAGGATGAGACGCGCTGTCTGCAGCCCTCCCATGCCACCTGCCTGTTTTATGCAACAGCATTTCAGAGAGGAGGGGCTGGGAGGGGAGAGATAACACTGAGGCCTTTGGTTATTTAGGGCAACAGCAGGGAGTGGCCGGGTGCACGGATTGGGAGGAGATTGTTAAGTAGTTGCTGAGGGGATGCCTGGAATTGCTGGGATGGGCCGAGATACAACGCAGTGAAAGATATTGGTCAACGGTGAACACAGATTGGAATGTAAATTCTCAGGGTGCGTGCACAGCTGAGACGCTTTGGGGTCCTGGACAGGTGTCTCGACTGGAACTACTGGCAGCCTTGGAGGGGAGATATCGCACGGATCCAAGAGGCTGAGGCGGCTCCTGTCCCCAAGCCCAGTCTGAGCAGCTTGGACCATGATGACCAAGAGAGCTGGAGGAGGCCAGGTGCAGTGGCTCACGCCTGTAATCCCAGCATTTTGGGAGGCCAAGGCAGGCAGATCACTTGAGGTCAGGAGTTCGAGACCAGCCTGGCCCAACATGGTGAAACCCTGTCTCTACTAAAAATACAAAAGTTAGCTGGGCGTGATGGCATGCACCTGTAATCCCAGTTACTTAGGGAGCTGAGGCAGGAGAATCGTTTGAACCCAGGAGGTGGGGGTTGCAGTGGGCTGAGATTGTGCCACTGCACTCCAGCCTGGGCGACAGAGCGAGACTCCATCTAAAAACAAAACAAACAAAAAGAAAACAACAACAAATAGGGAGAATGCTGGAGGGAGCAAAGAAGGGCTGGCGTGTTCTTCAAGGCGAGCCTGCAGTGATCACTGGCAGCAGAGAACATCATCTGAGAGGGACGTGGGGCACCCAGAGTTTGAGAGAAATGGCTGTGTGGGGTTTGACCTGCGATGGCACCACCAGCTCCCAGCCTCCAGTCTGGGCCCAGGGGCAGCTGCCGTGTGTACCCTGGGCTCAGAGTCCCCCTCCCCTCCAAAGTTTGTGACTTTGTCCTGACTTAGGGGCTCCTGTCTGGGGATGCACCTTCTGCTCTGGAGAGGCCCTGATTACCTCCACAAGGAGCCGCAAACCTGCCTGGGTGGCATCTGGCTGGAGCCATGCCACAGGCTGTACGAATCTATGTTGGAGCCCTCGAAGCTTCCCACAGAGCAAGCATCACCCAGGCAGACAGATTTTGGGAGGGAGACAGACATCAGAGCGGGGGAGACCCAGCACCGAGGGCTCACCTGGTTCCCCCAGGATTAGTCTCCTCCAGGGCTTAGTGTTTGAGTGAGAGGTTGTCCCCCCTGGACAATTCTGCAGATTCTGACTCTGCTCCTGCCTTGCCCTGAACGTTCCGGAACCTCAGGTTCTTCGTTTGGGAAATATGCATGCTGGTCATACCAACATCCTCGGGTGGGCGGATGAGATGCTTGGGTGCCTGGCATTACCGCAACAGAACCCAATGCATAGTAACTGCTGATTCAATGTGCTCCTGGCTGCATCCTCTACTTCCTGATAAATTCTCTGGTGGTGTTTTCTCTACAAGGTTAGTACTGGCAGGGGGCAAAGGAGGAACAAGAGCAAGGTGTGCATATGTGTCAGCAAGAGGGACTCTTCATCCTCACAAATTCTGCAGTGTGTTTTTAATGATGAGTCACAAAGATGTGAATGTTCTCTTCTCTCTGCTGCAGACACATTCATTAGGTTAACTGCTTTTGGATCAGGTAGGAACCTCAGCTTGTCCACAGAGGTTGCTTCCTGACCCTGCATTTGTCAGCATAGGCTAGCTGCTATAACAAACATCCCCCAAAGAATGAAAAGCTTGTCTCTTTTTTGTGTTGCAGCCAGGTGAGGTGGCAAAGGTGTCCTATGCTCCATATAGTCTCTCAGGGATCCAGGATCCTCACATTGTTATGCTTCACCTTCTTCTAGGGCAGCCCCTCTCAACGTAGACTCTGTGTGGGGCGGGGAGGGGGGGCCAGGAAATGCCAGTCCTAAGCTGTGAGTGGTACAGTCCAGAGTCCAGGAGAGAAGTTTATGTGCTTGGAGAGAGGCTTCCTTCAGAGTTTCCTGGCCATGAGCAGGAATGAAGCTCTGACACAAGTTGCAACGTGAACGCAACTCAAGAGCATCATGCTCAGTGAAAGAAGCAAGGCACAAAATACCACATATTGTAGGATTCTATTTATATGAAATTTGCAGAACAGACAATTCATGGAGACAGAAAGTGGATTAGTGGTTGTCAGGGGCTGGGGAGGCAGAAGGGGAAGTGACTGCTGAATGGGGACACAGATCTTCTTTTGGGTAATGAGTATGTTCTGGGACTAGGTGGAAGTGGTGGTTGCATCTCCCATGTAGCTCATAGTCAGGTTAGTTTTAGTGCTCTGGGTGACCCTAGGCTTGCAGGAGGAGGGGAGCAGTGTGAGGTGAGGAACAAGGGGGATTCTGGCTTTTCTATCATGGGATGACTTATGCCCTGTTTGCTCCCAATAGGTCAAAGAGACTTTGACTTGGCGGACGCCCTTGATGACCCTGGTAAGTGCCGATATTTCAAGGGGAGCCTTCTCTTTTCAGCTTGGATCTAACAGCATCAGCTGTATAGTTACTTTGGGGTTGGATTGGGCCAGTGTTGGGAATTTCTTGGTGTTGAGAGCTCTGTTCTTCGTGGGAGATTACAAACGCCTCGAGACAAACATTTACACACTCTCTAAATGTCTCAGACTCATTTCTTGGTAGGTCTGTGCTTCTAAACCTGTGGTTTGGGAATATGCTAGTATTTTATTATTTTATTTTATTTTACTGAGATGGGAGTCTCGTTCTGTTGCCCAGGCTGGAGTGCAGTGGTGCAATCATAGCTTACCACATAGCCTCAACTTCCTGGCTCAAGTGATCTTCCCACCTCAGCCTCCCAAGTAGCTGGAACAACAAGTGTGTGCCCCCATGCCAAGCTATTTTTTTTCTTTTCTTTTTTTTTGTAGAGACGGCTTCTCACTATGTTGCCAAGGCTGGTCTTGAACCCCTGGGCTCAAGCAATCCTCTCAAAATGCTGGGATTACAGACGTGCACCAGCATGCCCGGCCCAGTTTCTGCTTTTTTTACACTTCATTTCATATCCCTCATTGTCCTACACCCTGGTCCCAATCCATGGCCTCCAATCTCTCCTCCCAGAGCACACTTCATTCTGTTCTCCCATCAGCTTCTCTGGTTGCCTTCACTCATGGGGCTGTGAGTTTTTCTTCTCCAGGGTACTGAGGACCTGGAATCTTCCCATTCTGTGTTTCATCAGTTCAAGGTCAGCTGGAACGTTTCTGACTGACCAGAATGCTGAAAATATGCATCCTGGGCCCTGCAGAAAGTCCTGCTCGAGGCAGACAGTCTAATTGAGATTCAAACATTTATTCTGAAAGAAAAATAAACTTTTATGTACACAGAGGAAGACTCCATTGGGCTTTAGCATTGGGAACAACTGGTTGACCAGGGCAGTTACATAATGGTGTTTGTTGGAGGAAGAGAGAATGATAACCAGATCTGATCCTAAAAAGCCGACAACAAGACAATAGGAACTCATCTCTCTCCCAGTTTTCTGCGCACAGTGATGTTTTTGCTAATAATGATCCTACAAAGCAGATACGAAATTGTTGTCAGTGCAAGAGGAAAATGTAATGACCCACCCCAACATGAAGATGCCATTTCTCCCATCAAGTTAGAAATGATGAAGGTCGAATCCTACCCTGTTGGAAGAGGCAGACTGAGTGGTGGGAGTTGGAGGCAGGTGTGTGGTTGCAACCACTTTGGAAGCATTGGGGGATTTTCTCCAAAATTCAGACCGAGTGTGTGGCACCAGCATTTGGTTTGGACAAAGAATGAGGCATAGCTGCAAGAGAACCCTGTGCAATAGTGAAGGAGGGGCTGGCTGGTAGGCTCAGATACAGAACAAGACATGTTACTGATCTGGAAGATCACTGACATGTGATCCAGGAGTTCCACTCCTAGACAGGTACCCAGGAGAATTGGGAGCAGGGACTCAAACAGCTATTTGTGTACCCATGTTGACAGCAGCAATCTTCACAATAAGCCAAAGGTGGAAACAACACAACAGTCCATCAGGAGATGAATGAATGAACACAATGTGGTCCCTCCATGCAACAGAATATTATTTGGCTGTAAAAAGGAAGAGGGGTTCTGATACATGCTACACGAGCCTTGAAAATGCGCTCAGTGAAAGAAGCCAGGCACAAAAGGCCACAGGGTGTAGGATCCCTTTAATGTGAAATATCCAGAACAGGCAAATTCAGAGAGACAGAAAGTGGTTTAGCGATTGTTGGGCTGGAAGAGGCGAGAAAAGGGAGGCACTGCTCATGGTTTTGGGGTCTCCTTTTGGGGGGATGAAACTGTTCTGGAACAGATAGAGGTGGTGATTGTACAGTATTGTGAAGATATGAAACACCATTGAATTGTACACTTTAAAATGTCAAATTTTATGATACATGAGTTTCATGTTGATTTTTTAAAAATCACAGAAATAAACTTCCTTTCCACTCACCTGCTACTACCTTTTCATTGCTCACCTAGAAGACTGCCAGTGCCTGCAAACACATCTTTGAATGCATCATTTTGCTCCCAAGAGCCCCCCATGAATGGGCAGGCATGCGTCTGTTCATCCACAGCCCTTCCATATGGGAAGGAAGCCCCAGTGCACAGGAACCACAGTCACCTGTATGGCGACTGTGGGGTATTCGCTTTTCACTGTCTCTACTTCTTGGGCTTTAAGAAACTCTGTGAGTGTATCACTATTTTTAAAAATCTTTATAATTTTACATTTTAAAAAGAAGATGAGAAAGGAAGGATGGGAGAGAGGGAGGGAGGATGGGAGGAGAAAGGAAGGGAAAAGGAAGAGAAGCAAGAAAAGAGAAGGAAACAATGAAAGGAGGGAGGAAAAGAGGGAGGGAGGGAGGAAAAAAGGATGGAAAGAAGGAGGGAAGAAAAGGAAGGAGGGAACGATGGAGGGAAGGAAGGAAGAAGAAAGGAGATGAGATAGTGAAAGACTGAGGGGAGGAAGGAAGGAGGAAGGGAAGAAAGGAAGAAAGGAGCGGGGGAAGGAAAGAAAGACAGATGGGGGAAGAAAGGAAGAAGAAGGAGAAGAAAGAAAGAAGGAAGGATGGAGGGAAGGAAGGAGAGAGGGAGAAAAGAAAGGATGGAGGGGAGGAAGGAAGAAAGGAGGGTGGGGAAGAAGAAAAGAAGAAGGGGGAAAAGGAGAGAGGGAAGGAAGAAAGGAGAGAAGGAAGAAAGGAGAGAAGGAAGAAAGGAGAGAAGGAAGAAAGGAGAGAAGGAAGAAAGGAGAGAAGGAAGGAAGGAGAGGAGGAAGGAGGAAGGGAGGGCAGGAAGGGAGAGGGAGGTGACAGGAAGGAGAAAAGGCGATGGGAAACCTTCAATTAAAATACAGGACATGCGAAATTGTATGTCCCCTTTGGAGCTTCAGACTCTCCTGTTTGCAGTCTCTGCACCCCCAGTGAATGCTCCCACCACACACATACCCCTGTGTTCCAGCTTCCTCCTACCAAGGCAATGCGAGGCTGTTATGTGAACCATACTTTCAAATACACTGTTTCCTCTGTTTGGAAGAAGTCTGGCCATTGCACAGCCCTGAAGCTCCAATTTTCCCAGCCATGGCCGACTCTACCTCCTTTGAGCCATCTTCCTCAAACTTCCTCGTGCCCCTGTCTGCTCACCCGCATTGCACACCCAGGTTCACTGAGCAGGGTGGTCACAGGCTGCACCCTGAGCACTCCTGACCTGATATCCACATCCATGCAATACATGCTTGCTGAATGAAAAAATGAGTGAATGAAAGAAAGTGAGAAAAGCCATCATTCTAGAAGCTGAAAGTCTTTCTCCATCTTTTCTTTTGCCTCCCCCTACCCTGCTCTCCACCGTCCAGCTCTATGGTTCCTCTACGGGCAGGTAGCTCACTTACTTGTCTTGGATGTTCTCAGCTACTTTGGCCATCCTGTGGGCATCCTCACAGCCTCAAGGGTGGATTGTTTTTGAATGGATTTTAAGGGTGTTTTCTTGCTTTTTTTCTGAATACAACATGGAATTTGTGTCCATATCATTTACTTTGTATTGCTTTGTCACTACCTTTTCATCTTTCATCAGGGTGTTCATGGCCTTTCTTTGTGCTTCTGATGAATCTTCAATGCATATTGCATTTATTTTCTCTCTTTGTTCACAGAACCCACCAAGAAGCCAAACTCAGGTGAGTGACTCTTTGGCTGGGAAAAACTGAGGCAATGTCCTTGAACTGATGCTTATGGAGGGATAGTTGAGGATGTTTTATAGAACTGTGGGGTGTATGAAGAAGATGCAAAAACTGTACCAGATAGTAGATATTGAAAGCAAAATGTGGTGATTAGGGAAATGCAGATCACAACCACAGTGAAGCACCACTGAGATGGCTAAAATCTAAAATGGAAAATAACAAGTGTTGACAAGGATGTGACAAAACTGCAATGTTTGTACATTGCTGGTGGGAGTCTAAAATGGTACAGCCACTGTGAACAAATACTTTGGTGGATTCTCAAAAAGTTAAATATAGAATTACTCTACGAACCAGCAATTCCACTCCTAGGTATGTACTCAAAATAATTGAAAACAAGGGTTCCAAGAAAAATGTGTACACAAATGTTCACAGCAGCACTATTCATTATAGCTAAAAGGCAGAAATAACTCACATGTTCATCAGTGGAAGAAATGAATAAACAAAATGTGGTCCATCCACACAATGGAATATTATTTAGCCTTGAAGAGGAATGAAGCACTGAAAATTGATACAAAGTGGTTGAGCCTCAAAAACATTTTACAAAGAGAAAAAAAGCCAGAAACAAATAATCACATAGTGTATATTTTTATGAAGATGAAATTTCAAGAATAGGCGAATCCCTAGAACCAGAAGCAGTGTCACGACTGCCAGGGGCTGGAGGGGAAAGGGACAGTGACTGCTTGATAAAATCCAGGTTTTTTTTGGGGGGGGACAAAAGTGCTCTGGAAGTACACAGGTGATGGCTGCACAACATTGTGAATGTTCTAAATGCCCCTGAATTGTTCACTTTTAAATGGTTAATTATATGTACATTTTGCTTCAATTTATTTATTTATTTATTTTATTTTTTATTTTATTTAATTTTTTTTGAGACGGAGTTTCGCTGTCGCCCAGGCTGGAGTGCAGTGGCCAGATCTCAGCTCACTGCAA
>NC_045456.1:20084205-20087636 GCF_002776525.5 Piliocolobus tephrosceles | reverse complement strand
CGTGATCCACCCGTCTCGGCCTCCCAAAGTGCTGGGATTACAGGCTTAAGCCACCGCGCCCGGCCTATTTATTTATTTTCAATTAAAAATGTAACCTTTGGCCAGGGGTGGTGGCTCACACTTGTAATCCCAGTGCTTTGAAAGGTTGACATGGGCAGATCACCTGAGGTCAGGGGTTCGAGATCAACCTGGGCAACATGGTGAAACCCATCTCTACTAAATATAAAAAAATTAGCTGGGCATGATGGCGCATGCTTGGAATCCCAGCTACTTGGGAGGCTGAGGCAGGAGAATCACTTGAACCCGGGAGGTGGAGGTTTCAGTGAGCCAAGATCATGCCACTGCACTCCAACCCGGGTGAGAGAGCGAGATTCCATCTCAAAAAAAAAAAAGAAAGATAAGAAAAAAGAAAAAGAAATAACTCCCAGACTTCTAGCAGACTCCTTGATGGCCTTCCTGACATGAGAGACATCAGGAAGTCAATGGACAGGCATTTATAGGTTGTTCCGGAAATGTTCACTATCAAGCAAGAATTGAAAATGCAGCTAAATTGCTGTTGGAGAGTGATGATAGCGTAAATATTTCCAACAAGGAGCTCTGCAATTCTTGCTGAAAAATCTTCCCAATGATGCTCTGCCTTAAGAAGAAATTCACACCCTGAATAGCACAGCAGGATGCGAACAGCAATGCCAGCCAGAGACATTGGAAACAAGCCGGTCAAACTAAGTGATTGTTAGCTGTTTAAAAAAATAATAACTGGTATTAACAACAAGGTGAAACTTAATTTCTAAAGATTAGGCTACCTTCACAGAGAGGATAAGAAAGGGAAGAAGTGAGTAAAAGTAGTTAGATGTTGCTGGAGTTTGACATTTTAAGGTTAGTGTTCCTGTTAAAAATAGAAATTGAACATATAACTTCTGAACTAGTGGAGGAAAATGAAGAATGAAGAATAAAATTAAATACAAAAAAATGAAGAATAAAATTAAATACCAAAATTAGCCAAGTATCGTGGTGAGCACCTGTAGTCCCAGCTACTCAGGAGGCTGAGGTGGGAGGATCACTCCAGCCCCGGAGGTAGAGGTTGCAGTGAGCTGAGATTGCGTCACTGCCCTTCAGCCTGGGTGGCAGAGCCAGGCTTTGTCTCAAAAATAAAAAAAAAATAATAAATTTAAAAACTGAATCCTAAATGGAAGTTAGGAAGCAAGGAGTTAAAAAAAGAAGAAAAGTAAAATAAAATAGTAGGAATAGTGTATCCTTAGTTATGTTCGATGTTCAATGATTTAATAAATCTGTAAAAAGACAGAGATTAGATGATGCAATTTAAAATGTTTCATGCTATTTACAAGAGAAGCATTTGCAACAAAATGCCAAAGGGAGGGTGAAAATAGCTAGGAAAAAAAAATGCGCAAAGCAAATACCAATAGAAAGAAAGCCAAGTTGGGCTAGCAAAATCAGACAAAATAACCTTCAAGGTGCAAACAACTTTGAGGCCCAAATAGAGGTTCTTCACACTAAAAGAATGATTCTCTGAATAATAATGGAATCTTGACCCAGCCTGCACCTCAGGTTAAGTTAAAAGTGAAAATTTAAAGATCTAAGTGTGAGATTTTAAAAAGCATTTCCCCAGAAATACCAGGATCTCTAGATGGAAATGTTATAAAGAAGTAAGATGTGGAGCTGGGCGTGGTGGCTCACACCTGTAATCCCAGCACTTTGGGAGGCCAAGACTGGTGGATTTCTTGAGCCCAGGAGTTTGAGACTAGCCTGGGCAACATAGTGAGACCCTATCTTTACAAAAAATTTAAAAAAACATTAGCTGGACATGGTGGCATGCACCTGTGGTCCCAGTTACTCAGGAGGCTGAGGTGGGAGGATCACCTGTGCCCAAGAGAGGTTGAGGCTGCAGTGAACCATGATCACGCCACTGCACTGCAGCCTGGGTGACAGAGCGAGACCCTGTCTCAAAAGAAAAAAAAAAAAAAAGAAATGAAAACCGTAGCTCAGAGACAGAGAAACTGAGCAATGCATAAGTTCAGAAGGGTTTGAAACAGAATGACTAAATTGTGTTTTGGCATATGAGACAGGTCGCAGTCATAAAACAAAGAGAGAAGAAACCAAATTCCACATAGGCAGGACTGAAGCAATTGGCTGTTCTTGTGGATGATATGTGATCAAATCTCAACTTCATGCAAAACATTTTTTTTTTTTTTTTGAGACAGAGTCTTGCTCTGTCACCCAGGCTACAGTGCAGTGGTGTGATCTCACCTCCCTGCAAACTTCTCCTCCAGGGTTCAAGTAATTCTTGTGCCTCAACTGGGACTACAGGCATGTGC
Source organism: Piliocolobus tephrosceles (assembly GCF_002776525.5). Lineage (NCBI taxonomy): Eukaryota > Metazoa > Chordata > Mammalia > Primates > Cercopithecidae > Piliocolobus > Piliocolobus tephrosceles. Next base: position 20,085,303 of record NC_045456.1, on the reverse strand, counting down.
CACCACGCTTGGCTAATTGTTGCATTTTTAGTAGAGATGTGGTTTCACCAAGTTGGCCAGGCTGGTCTCGAACTCCTGACCTCAGGTGATCTGCCCATCTCGGTCTCCCAAAGTGCTGGGATTACAAGTGTGAACCACCGCGCCTGGCCTCATGTAATACTTAAAAATGAACTACAGGTGGATTACAAACCTGAATGTAAAAGAAAAAAAAATTTTTTTTTTTTTTTTGAGAAATAGAGGGAAATGTCTTATAACCTCAGGTTAGGAAGTTTTTCTTAGATAAAATACAAAAAGCATAACCATGCCTGTAGTCCCAGCTACTCAGGAGGCTGAGGCATAAGAATCACTTGAGCTCAAGAGGCGGAGGTTGCAGTGAGCCGAGATCCTGCCATTGCACTCCAGCTGAGGCTACAGAGTGAGACTCCGTCTCAAAAAAAAAAATAAAGCATAACCTTTAAGAATGGGTTAGACTGTGCCTACATTTTAATAATAATAATAATAATAATAATAATAATAATAATAATGTTCTGACTTCAGGCTCTAAAAATGTCAAAAGATGAGCTGTCAACTGGAAAAGGCTCCTTACTGCCCATATCACCAGGGAAAGTTTAATATGCAAAATGCAGTCATCCTTCAGAATTCATGGGGTATTAGTTTTAAGACCCGTTCTTCCCCGCAGACACCAAAATCCACAGCTGCCGAAGTTCCTGGTATAAAATGGTGTAGTATTTGCATATAATGCAAGTATATGTTCCTGTATATTTTTATTTATTTATTTATTTGGAGACAGAATCTCACTCTGTGGCCCAGGCTGGAGTGCAGTGGCGTGATCTTGGCTCACTGTAACCTCCACCTCCTGGGTTCAAGAGATTCTCCTGATTCAGCCTCCTAAGTAGCTGGGATTACAGGTATGCGCCACCATTCCCAGCTAATTTTTGTATTTTTAGTACAGACAGGTTTTAACCACGTTGTCCAGGCTGGTTTCGAACTCCTGCCCTCACGTAATCTGTCCACCTTGGCCTCGCAAAGTGCTGAGATTACAGGGATGAGCCACAGGGTCCAGCCTCTGCTATACTTTAAATTATCTTTTTTTTTTTT
>NC_045456.1:20080676-20084105 GCF_002776525.5 Piliocolobus tephrosceles | reverse complement strand
AAAAAAAAAAAAGATAATTTAAAGTATAGCAGAGGCTGGACCCTGTGGCTCATCCCTGTAATCTCAGCACTTTGCGAGGCCAAGGTGGACAGATTACGTGAGGGCAGGAGTTCGAAACCAGCCTGGACAACGTGGTTAAAACCTGTCTGTACTAAAAATACAAAAATTAGCTGGGAATGGTGGCGCATACCTGTAATCCCAGCTACTTAGGAGGCTGAATCAGGAGAATCTCTTGAACCCAGGAGGTGGAGGTTACAGTGAGCCAAGATCACGCCACTGCACTCCAGCCTGGGCCACAGAGTGAGATTCTGTCTCCAAATAAATAAATAAATAAAAATATACAGGAACATATACTTGCATTATATGCAAATACTACACCATTTTATACCAGGAACTTCGGCAGCTGTGGATTTTGGTGTCTGCGGGGAAGAACGGGTCTTAAAACTAATACCCCATGAATTCTGAAGGATGACTGCATTTTGCATATTAAACTTTCCCTGGTGATATGGGCAGTAAGGAGCCTTTTCCAGTTGACAGCTCATCTTTTGACATTTTTAGAGCCTGAAGTCAGAACATTATTATTATTATTATTATTATTATTATTATTATTATTAAAATGTAGGCACAGTCTAACCCATTCTTAAAGGTTATGCTTTATTTTTTTTTTTGAGACGGAGTCTCACTCTGTAGCCTCAGCTGGAGTGCAATGGCAGGATCTCGGCTCACTGCAACCTCCGCCTCTTGAGCTCAAGTGATTCTTATGCCTCAGCCTCCTGAGTAGCTGGGACTACAGGCATGGTTATGCTTTTTGTATTTTATCTAAGAAAAACTTCCTAACCTGAGGTTATAAGACATTTCCCTCTATTTCTCAAAAAAAAAAAAAAAATTTTTTTTTCTTTTACATTCAGGTTTGTAATCCACCTGTAGTTCATTTTTAAGTATTACATGAGGCCAGGCGTTGTGGTTCACACTTGTAATCCCAGCACTTTGGGAGACCGAGATGGGCAGATCACCTGAGGTCAGGAGTTCGAGACCAGCCTGGCCAACTTGGTGAAACCACATCTCTACTAAAAATGCAACAATTAGCCAAGCGTGGTGGCACATGCCTGTAGTCCCAGTTGAGGCACAAGAATTACTTGAACCCTGGAGGAGAAGTTTGCAGGGAGGTGAGATCACACCACTGCACTGTAGCCTGGGTGACAGAGCAAGACTCTGTCTCAAAAAAAAAAAAAAAATGTTTTGCATGAAGTTGAGATTTGATCACATATCATCCACAAGAACAGCCAATTGCTTCAGTCCTGCCTATGTGGAATTTGGTTTCTTCTCTCTTTGTTTTATGACTGCGACCTGTCTCATATGCCAAAACACAATTTAGTCATTCTGTTTCAAACCCTTCTGAACTTATGCATTGCTCAGTTTCTCTGTCTCTGAGCTACGGTTTTCATTTCTTTTTTTTTTTTTTTCTTTTGAGACAGGGTCTCGCTCTGTCACCCAGGCTGCAGTGCAGTGGCGTGATCATGGTTCACTGCAGCCTCAACCTCTCTTGGGCACAGGTGATCCTCCCACCTCAGCCTCCTGAGTAACTGGGACCACAGGTGCATGCCACCATGTCCAGCTAATGTTTTTTTAAATTTTTTGTAAAGATAGGGTCTCACTATGTTGCCCAGGCTAGTCTCAAACTCCTGGGCTCAAGAAATCCACCAGTCTCAGCCTCCCAAAGTGCTGGGATTACAGGTGTGAGCCACCACGCCCAGCTCCACATCTTATTTCTTTATAACATTTCCATCTAAAGATCCTGGTATTTCTGGGGAAATGCTTTTTAAAATCTCACACTTAGATCTTTAAATTTTCACTTTTAACTTAACCTGAGGTGCAGGCTGGGTCAAGATTCCATTATTATTCAGAGAATCATTCTTTTAGTGTGAAGAACCTCTATTTGGGCCTCAAAGTTATTTGCACCTTGAAGGTTATTTTGTCTGATTTTGCTAGCCCAACTTGGCTTTCTTTCTATTGGTATTTGCTTTGCGCATTTTTTTTTCCTAGCTATTTTCACCCTCCCTTTGGCATTTTGTTGCAAATGCTTCTCTTGTAAATAGCATGAAACATTTTAAATTGCATCATCTAATCTCTGTCTTTTTACAGATTTATTAAATCATTGAACATCGAACATAACTAAGGATACACTATTCCTACTATTTTATTTTACTTTTCTTCTTTTTTTAACTCCTTGCTTCCTAACTTCCATTTAGGATTCAGTTTTTAAATTTATTATTTTTTTTTTATTTTTGAGACAAAGCCTGGCTCTGCCACCCAGGCTGAAGGGCAGTGACGCAATCTCAGCTCACTGCAACCTCTACCTCCGGGGCTGGAGTGATCCTCCCACCTCAGCCTCCTGAGTAGCTGGGACTACAGGTGCTCACCACGATACTTGGCTAATTTTGGTATTTAATTTTATTCTTCATTTTTTTGTATTTAATTTTATTCTTCATTCTTCATTTTCCTCCACTAGTTCAGAAGTTATATGTTCAATTTCTATTTTTAACAGGAACAATTAACCTTAAAATGTCAAAATCCAGCAACATCTAACTACTTTTACTCACTTCTTCCCTTTCTTATCCTCTCTGTGAAGGTAGCCTAATCTTTAGAAATTAAGTTTCACCTTGTTGTTAATACCAGTTATTATTTTTTTAAACAGCTAACAATCACTTAGTTTTACCGGCTTGTTTCCAATGTCTTTGGCTGGCATTGCTGTTCGCATCCTGCTGTGCTATTCAGAGTGTGAATTTCTTAAGGCAGAGCATCATTGGGAAGATTTTTCAGCAAGAATTGCAGAGCTCCTTGTTGGAAATATTTACACTATCATCACTCTCCAACAGCAATTTAACTGCATTTTCAATTCTTGCTTGATAGTGAACATTTCCTGAACAACCTATAAATGCCTGTCCATTGACTTCCTGATGTCTCTCATGTCAGGAAGGCCATCAAGGAGTCTGCTAGAAGTCTGGGAGTTATTTCTTTTTCTTTTTTCTTATCTTTCTTTTTTTTTTTTGAGATGGAATCTCGCTCTCTCACCCGGGTTGGAGTGCAGTGGCATGATCTTGGCTCACTGAAACCTCCACCTCCCGGGTTCAAGTGATTCTCCTGCCTCAGCCTCCCAAGTAGCTGGGATTCCAAGCATGTGCCATCATGCCCAGCTAATTTTTTTATATTTAGTAGAGATGGGTTTCACCATGTTGCCCAGGTTGATCTCGAACCCCTGACCTCAGGTGATCTGCCCATGTCAACCTTTCAAAGCACTGGGATTACAAGTGTGAGCCACCACCCCTGGCCAAAGGTTACATTTTTAATTGAAAATAAATAAATAGGCCGGGCGCGGTGGCTTAAGCCTGTAATCCCAGCACTTTGGGAGGCCGAGACGGGTGGATCACG
>NC_045456.1:20034835-20080576 GCF_002776525.5 Piliocolobus tephrosceles | reverse complement strand
TTGCAGTGAGCTGAGATCTGGCCACTGCACTCCAGCCTGGGCGACAGCGAAACTCCGTCTCAAAAAAAATTAAATAAAATAAAAAATAAAATAAATAAATAAATAAATTGAAGCAAAATGTACATATAATTAACCATTTAAAAGTGAACAATTCAGGGGCATTTAGAACATTCACAATGTTGTGCAGCCATCACCTGTGTACTTCCAGAGCACTTTTGTCCCCCCCCAAAAAAAACCTGGATTTTATCAAGCAGTCACTGTCCCTTTCCCCTCCAGCCCCTGGCAGTCGTGACACTGCTTCTGGTTCTAGGGATTCGCCTATTCTTGAAATTTCATCTTCATAAAAATATACACTATGTGATTATTTGTTTCTGGCTTTTTTTCTCTTTGTAAAATGTTTTTGAGGCTCGACCACTTTGTATCAATTTTCAGTGCTTCATTCCTCTTCAAGGCTAAATAATATAACATTGTGTGGATGGACCACATTTTGTTTATTCATTTCTTCCACTGATGAACATGTGCATTATTTCTGCCTTTTAGCTATAATGAATAGTGCTGCTGTGAACATTTGTGTACACATTTTTCTTGGAACCCTTGTTTTCAATTATTTTGAGTACATACCTAGGAGTGGAATTGCTGGTTCGTAGAGTAATTCTATATTTAACTTTTTGAGAATCCACCAAAGTATTTGTTCACAGTGGCTGTACCATTTTAGACTCCCACCAGCAATGTACAAACATTGCAGTTTTGTCACATCCTTGTCAACACTTGTTATTTTCCATTTTAGATTTTAGCCATCTCAGTGGTGCTTCACTGTGGTTGTGATCTGCATTTCCCTAATCACCACATTTTGATTTCAATGTCTACTATCTGGTACAGTTTTTGCATCTTCTTCATACACCCCACAGTTCTATAAAACATCCTCAACTATCCCTCCATAAGCAACAGTTCAAGGACATTGCCTCACTCACCTGAGTTTGGCTTCTTGGTGGGTTCTGTGAACAAAGAGAGAAAATAAATGCAATATGCATTGAAGATTCATCAGAAGCACAAAGAAAGGCCATGAACACCCTGATGAAAGATGAAAAGGTAGTGACAAAGCAATACAAAGTAAATGATATGGACACAAATTCCATGTTGTATTCAGAAAAAAAGCAAGAAAACACCCTTAAAATCCATTCAAAAACAATCCACCCTTGAGGCTGTGAGGATGCCCACAGGATGGCCAAAGTAGCTGAGAACATCCAAGACAAGTAAGTGAGCTACCTGCCTGTAGAGGCACCATAGAGCTGGACGGTGGAGAGCAGGGTAGGGGGAGGCAAAAGAAAAGATGGAGAAAGACTTTCAGCTTCTAGAATGATGGCTTTTCTCACTTTCTTTCATTCACTCATTTTTTCATTCAGCAAGCATGTATTGCATGGATGTGGATATCAGGTCAGGAGTGCTCAGGGTGCAGCCTGTGACCACCCTGCTCAGTGAACCTGGGTGTGCAATGCGGGTGAGCAGACAGGGGCACGAGGAAGTTTGAGGAAGATGGCTCAAAGGAGGTAGAGTCGGCCATGGCTGGGAAAATTGGAGCTTCAGGGCTGTGCAATGGCCAGACTTCTTCCAAACAGAGGAAACAGTGTATTTGAAAGCATGGTTCACATAACAGCCTCGCATTGCCTTGGTAGGAGGAAGCTGGAACACAGGGGTATGTGTGTGGTGGGGGCATTCACTGGGGGTACAGAGACTGCAAACAGGAGACTCTGAAGCTCCAAAGGGGACATACAGTTTCGCATGTCCTATATTTTAATTGAAGGTTTCCCATCGCCTTTTCTCCTTCCTGTCACCTCCCTCTCCCTTCCTGCCCTCCCTTCCTCCTTCCTCCTCTCCTTCCTTCCTTCTCTCCTTTCTTCCTTCTCTCCTTTCTTCCTTCTCTCCTTTCTTCCTTCTCTCCTTTCTTCCTTCTCTCCTTTCTTCCTTCCCTCTCTCCTTTTCCCCCTTCTTCTTTTCTTCTTCCCCACCCTCCTTTCTTCCTTCCTCCCCTCCATCCTTTCTTTTCTCCCTCTCTCCTTCCTTCCCTCCATCCTTCCTTCTTTCTTTCTTCTCCTTCTTCTTCCTTTCTTCCCCCATCTGTCTTTCTTTCCTTCCCCCGCTCCTTTCTTCCTTTCTTCCCTTCCTCCTTCCTTCCTCCCCTCAGTCTTTCACTATCTCATCTCCTTTCTTCTTCCTTCCTTCCCTCCATCGTTCCCTCCTTCCTTTTCTTCCCTCCTTCTTTCCATCCTTTTTTCCTCCCTCCCTCCCTCTTTTCCTCCCTCCTTTCATTGTTTCCTTCTCTTTTCTTGCTTCTCTTCCTTTTCCCTTCCTTTCTCCTCCCATCCTCCCTCCCTGTCTCCCATCCTTCCTTTCTCATCTTCTTTTTAAAATGTAAAATTATAAAGATTTTTAAAAATAGTGATACATTCACAGAGTTTCTTAAAGCCCAAGAAGTAGAGACAGTGAAAAGCGAATACCCCACAGTCGCCATACAGGTGACTGTGGTTCCTGTGCACTGGCGCTTCCTTCCCATATGGAAGGGCTGTGGATGAACAGACGCATGCCTGCCCATTCATGGGGGGCTCTTGGGAGCAAAATGATGCATTCAAAGATGTGTTTGCAGGCACTGGCAGTCTTCTAGGTGAGCAATGAAAAGGTAGTAGCAGGTGAGTGGAAAGGAAGTTTATTTCTGTGATTTTTAAAAAATCAACATGAAACTCATGTATCATAAAATTTGACATTTTAAAGTGTACAATTCAATGGTGTTTCATATCTTCACAATACTGTACAATCACCACCTCTATTTGTTCCAGAACAGTTTCATCCCCCCAAAAGGAGACCCCAAAACCATGAGCAGTCCCTCCCTTTTCTCGCCCCTTTCAGCCCAACAATCGCTAAGCCACTTTCTGTCTCTCTGAATTTGCCTGTTCTGGATATTTCACATTAATGGGATCCTACACCCTGTGGCCTTTTGTGCCTGGCTTCTTTCACTGAGCACATTTTCAAGGCTCGTGTAGCATGTATCAGAACCCCTCTTCCTTTTTACAGCCAAATAATATTCTGTTGCATGGAGGGACCACATTGTGTTCATTCATTCATCTCCTGATGGACAGTTGTGTTGTTTCCACCTTTGGCTTATTGTGAAGATTGCTGCTGTCAACATGGGTACACAAATAGCTGTTTGAGTCCCTGCTCCCAATTCTCCTGGGTACCTGTCTAGGAGTGGAACTCCTGGATCACATGTCAGTGATCTTCCAGATCAGTAACATGTCTTGTTCTGTATCTGAGCCTACCAGCCAGCCCCTCCTTCACTATTGCACAGGGTTCTCTTGCAGCTATGCCTCATTCTTTGTCCAAACCAAATGCTGGTGCCACACACTGGGTCTGAATTTTGGAGAAAATCCCCCAATGCTTCCAAAGTGGTTGCAACCACACACCTGCCTCCAACTCCCACCACTCAGTCTGCCTTGACAGGGTAGGATTCGACCTTCATCATTTCTAACTTGATGGGAGAAATGGCATCTTCATGTTGGGGTGGGTCATTACATTTTCCTCTTGCACTGACAACAATTTCGTATCTGCTTTGTAGGATCATTATTAGCAAAAACATCACTGTGCGCAGAAAACTGGGAGAGAGATGGGTTCCTATTGTCTTGTTGTTGGCTTTTTAGGATCAGATCTGGTTATCATTCTCTCTTCCTCCAACAAACACCATTATGTAACTGCCCTGGTCAACCAGTTGTTCCCAATGCTAAAGCCCAATGGAGTCTTCCTCTGTGTACATAAAAGTTTATTTTTCTTTCAGAATAAATGTTTGAATCTCAATTAGACTGTCTGCCTCGAGCAGGACTTTCTGCAGGGCCCAGGATGCATATTTTCAGCATTCTGGTCAGTCAGAAACGTTCCAGCTGACCTTGAACTGATGAAACACAGAATGGGAAGATTCCAGGTCCTCAGTACCCTGGAGAAGAAAAACTCACAGCCCCATGAGTGAAGGCAACCAGAGAAGCTGATGGGAGAACAGAATGAAGTGTGCTCTGGGAGGAGAGATTGGAGGCCATGGATTGGGACCAGAGTGTAGGACAATGAGGGATATGAAATGAAGTGTAAAAAAAGCAGAAACTGGGCCGGGCATGCTGGTGCACGTCTGTAATCCCAGCATTTTGAGAGGATTGCTTGAGCCCAGGGGTTCAAGACCAGCCTTGGCAACATAGTGAGAAGCCGTCTCTACAAAAAAAAAAAAAAAAAGAAAAGAAAAAAAATAGATTGGCATGGGGGCACACACTTGTTGTTCCAGCTACTTGGGAGACTGAGGTGGGAGGATCACTTGAGCCAGGAAGTTGAGGCTACGTGGTAAGCTATGATTGCACCACTGCACTCCAGCCTGGGCAACAGAACGAGACTCCCATCTCAGTAAAATAAAATAAAATAATAAAATACTAGCATATTCCCAAACCACAGGTTTAGAAGCACAGACCTACCAAGAAATGAGTCTGAGACATTTAGAGAGTGTGTAAATGTTTGTCTTGAGGCGTTTGTAATCTCCCACGAAGAACAGAGCTCTCAACACCAAGAAATTCCCAACACTGGCCCAATCCAACCCCAAAGTAACTATACAGCTGATGCTGTTAGATCCAAGCTGAAAAGAGAAGTCTCCCCTTGAAATATCGGCACTTACCGGGGTCATCAAGGGCATCCGCCAAGTCAAAGTCTCTTTGACCTATTGGGAGCAAACAGGGCATAAGTCACCCCATGATAGAAAAGCCAGAATCCCCTTGTTCCTCACCTCACACTGCTCCCCTCCTCCTGCAAGCCTAGGGTCACCCAGAGCACTAAAACTAACCTGACTATGAGCTACATGGGAGATGCAACCACCACTTCCACCTAGTCCCAGAACATACTCATTACCCAAAAGAAGATCTGTGTCCCCATTCAGCAGTCACTTCCCCTTCTGCCTCCCCAGCCCCTGACAACCACTAATCCACTTTCTGTCTCCATGAATTGTCTGTTCTGCAAATTTCATATAAATAGAATCCTACAATATGTGGTATTTTGTGCCTTGCTTCTTTCACTGAGCATGATGCTCTTGAGTTGCGTTCACGTTGCAACTTGTGTCAGAGCTTCATTCCTGCTCATGGCCAGGAAACTCTGAAGGAAGCCTCTCTCCAAGCACATAAACTTCTCTCCTGGACTCTGGACTGTACCACTCACAGCTTAGGACTGGCATTTCCTGGCCCCCCCTCCCTGCCCCACACAGAGTCTACGTTGAGAGGGGCTGCCCTAGAAGAAGGTGAAGCATAACAATGTGAGGATCCTGGATCCCTGAGAGACTATATGGAGCATAGGACACCTTTGCCACCTCACCTGGCTGCAACACAAAAAAGAGACAAGCTTTTCATTCTTTGGGGGATGTTTGTTATAGCAGCTAGCCTATGCTGACAAATGCAGGGTCAGGAAGCAACCTCTGTGGACAAGCTGAGGTTCCTACCTGATCCAAAAGCAGTTAACCTAATGAATGTGTCTGCAGCAGAGAGAAGAGAACATTCACATCTTTGTGACTCATCATTAAAAACACACTGCAGAATTTGTGAGGATGAAGAGTCCCTCTTGATGACACATATGCACACCTTGCTCTTGTTCCTCCTTTGCCCCCTGCCAGTACTAACCTTGTAGAGAAAACACCACCAGAGAATTTATCAGGAAGTAGAGGATGCAGCCAGGAGCACATTGAATCAGCAGTTACTATGCATTGGGTTCTGTTGCGGTAATGCCAGGCACCCAAGCATCTCATCCGCCCACCCGAGGATGTTGGTATGACCAGCATGCATATTTCCCAAACGAAGAACCTGAGGTTCCGGAACGTTCAGGGCAAGGCAGGAGCAGAGTCAGAATCTGCAGAATTGTCCAGGGGGGACAACCTCTCACTCAAACACTAAGCCCTGGAGGAGACTAATCCTGGGGGAACCAGGTGAGCCCTCGGTGCTGGGTCTCCCCCGCTCTGATGTCTGTCTCCCTCCCAAAATCTGTCTGCCTGGGTGATGCTTGCTCTGTGGGAAGCTTCGAGGGCTCCAACATAGATTCGTACAGCCTGTGGCATGGCTCCAGCCAGATGCCACCCAGGCAGGTTTGCGGCTCCTTGTGGAGGTAATCAGGGCCTCTCCAGAGCAGAAGGTGCATCCCCAGACAGGAGCCCCTAAGTCAGGACAAAGTCACAAACTTTGGAGGGGAGGGGGACTCTGAGCCCAGGGTACACACGGCAGCTGCCCCTGGGCCCAGACTGGAGGCTGGGAGCTGGTGGTGCCATCGCAGGTCAAATCCCACACAGCCATTTCTCTCAAACTCTGGGTGCCCCACGTCCCTCTCAGATGATGTTCTCTGCTGCCAGTGATCACTGCAGGCTCGCCTTGAAGAACAACCTAGCCCTTCTTTGCTCCCTCCAGCATTCTCCCTATTTGTTGTTGTTTTCTTTTTGTTTGTTTTGTTTTTAGATGGAGTCTCGCTCTGTCGCCCAGGCTGGAGTGCAGTGGCACAATCTCAGCCCACTGCAACCCCCACTTCCTGGGTTCAAACGATTCTCCTGCCTCAGCTCCCTAAGTAACTGGGATTACAGGTGCATGCCATCACACCCAGCTAACTTTTGTATTTTTAGTAGAGACAGGGTTTCACCATGTTGGGCCAGGCTGGTCTCGAACTCCTGACCTCAAGTGATCTGCCTGCCTTGGCCTCCCAAAATGCTGGGATTACAGGCGTGAGCCACTGCACCTGGCCTCCTCCAGCTCTCTTGGTCGTCATGGTCCAAGCTGCTCAGACTGGGCTTGGGGACAGGAGCTGCCTCAGCCTCTTGGATCCGTGCGATATCTCCCCTCCAAGGCTGCCAGTAGTTCCAGTCAAGACACCTGTCCAGGACCCCAAAGCATCTCAGCTGTGCACACACCCTGAGAATTTACATTCCAATCTGTGTTCACCGTTGACCAATATCTTTCACTGGGTTGTATCTCGGCCCATCCCAGCAATTCCAGGCATCCCCTCAGCAACTACTTAACAATCTCCTCCCAATCCGTGCACCCGGCCACTGCCTGCTGTTGCCCTAAATAACCAAAGGCCTCAGTGTTATCTCTCCCCTCCCAGCCCCTCCTCTCTGAAATGCTGTTGCATAAAACAGGCAGGTGGCATGGGAGGGCTGCAGACAGCTCGTCTCATCCTGCAGCAGGAGGCCAGGTTGCAGCAGAGGCTCCTTCAGCTTTGAGACGCTCTGGATGACCCTGGGGGATGACAGGAATTGAGGGTGGGGAGTGTCACAGAGGAAGTGGAGCCTGGGGGTTTTAGGCTTTGCTTGGTTTCAGGGGTTGCACTGCAGCCAGAAGTTGCTACATTCATGACTCACACACACGAGGCTGTTGTCCGTCACACCCAGACCTCGTTACATAAACAAGGCGGACTCCAGCCAGCATCAGGCGGCCTGGGCACTGAGACAGTCTCCAGTCCTGCACAGGCAGGAAATCTATCTCCCAGGCAGGGCCCCCGTCCTCTCTCCTCTCCAGGGAAGTTACAGCAAAGCCACGGCTGGGGTCCTCATGGGCCTGGAGTAAGAACCCTGGGCTGGGAGATGTCCCAGGTAGACAATGCTAACTCCGGGGTCTCTGTCTCCAAGGTTGGGGTTGCACGTGGTGCTATTGCTTTCACGGGGTTTATTTTCCACCGGGAACATAAGACGGGACAGGGACAGGAGATCTGTTTCCGATTTGTTCTGCTTATACTTAGTGAACTCAGCAGCTTTTAATCAAATCCTTATGTTCTAGGATCCCTAAACCCCCAAGAAGAAAGCAGCCTCATTTTGTGCTGGGACTGTGACAATGGTCCTCGGTTGCTGGCATCCTGGAGATATCGATTAAGTAGCTCCTGTTGGTGGGTGGGAGGGCCGAGCGTTATACATGAGCCCCCGGAAAAGCTGTGCTCAGGACCCCAGCCATGTGACACAGCGCTTTGAAGCATTCTTCTGTAGCCCGCAGTCACCAAACCCCTCTTGGGCCCAATTCCACCTCTGCTAGATTCAAAGATGCTTCTTATTGGAGTTCCCCTGCCCCCCACCCAAATTCCTTACGTTGATTCAGACCTACATGTGGTTCAGGCTTACGAAACAATACCGCCAAGTGCAGGCCTCAGCAGCAGCCTCAGAAGCAGAAGTTTCTCTCGGAACTTCTCCAGTCCCCCTGTCTCTGAGTCCCATTCTCCCCTGAGGCACCGAAGGAACTACAATCCCTCTTCCCAAGACGGGTCCCAGAAACAAGAACGCCTCTCCCCCAAAGCCAGCCATAAAACCTAAAAACAGGACTCTAACTTTCCCTCTATCCTATCTGTATAAAGAGTGGCACAGGCCGGGTGCAGTGGCTCACGCCTGTAATCCCAGCACTTGGGAGACCGAGGTGGGCGGATCACAAGGTCAGGAGATCCAGACCATCCTGGCCAACATGGTGAAACCCCGTCTCTACTAAAAATACAAAAATTAGCTGAGCGTGGTGGCGGCGCCTGTAATCCCAGCTACTCAGGAGGCTGAGGCAGGAGAATGGCGGGAACCCGGGAGGCGGAGAGTGCAGTGAGCCCAGACTGCGCCACTGAACTCCAGCCTGGCAACAGAGTGAGACTCTGTCTAAAAAAAACAAAAAAGAGAGAAAGAGAGAGGCCCAGAAGAATCTAGATACACAGGCCTGGCTGGGTTTCCCCGCTCAGACCTTCAGCATTGGATCAGGCCCTTTTTGTCCAACCCTATTTCTACACAGCTATCCAGCCTTGGTTGAACCAAAGCACAAAAATAGACAATCTCCCCTTGTAACTTGGGGTCTTCATTCTGAAGGCTCCCCTGTATACACATTAAATACATTTGTATGTCTTTTCTCCAATTAATCCATCTGCTTCATGTCCATGATTTTCAGTAACACTTCAGGGGCCACGACCCCAGAAAGTCAATATAACAAACAGCAATTTTGCCAAGCAAAGAACGTGCCGTTGCTCAAATAATAATAATGCAATGTCAAGGCCAATGCCCACTGAACATTAGCTGCCACCAGCACAGCTGCCACGCAGCACAGGAGAGCAATCAACCCACAGCAAAACCTCTGCTTCCCACTGAATTATTTACCTCAATCTAAAGAAGAAAATCAGCTCCCGGCAGGCTCTGAGCAGAAAATAAAAAGGAATACACAGAGAGTGTCTAAATCCCTGACCCCAATTACAGCTATTGCCAGCAGAATTTGTACACCATGGAATTGAATTAGAGTCAACTGCAGTCATCACAGGACGTGCAACCACATTAGTAAATTCACACAGGCTCTTCTGTTTCACTATTCAATCTAATATCCTTTGATCTGTGTGCCCTGGAGAAACAAAGCCCTTTAAAGCAATTGTTCTCTTCCTTCCTTCCTTCCTTGCTTCCTTCCTTCCTTCCTTCCCTCCCTCCCTCTCTCTTTCTCTCTTTCTCCTTCTTTCTTTTTCTTCTTTTATATAGAACCTCACTATGTTGCCCAGGCTGGAGTACAATGGCATAGTCTCAGCTCACTGCAACCTCCGCCTCCCAGGTTCAAGCGATTCTCCTGCCTCAGCGTCCCAGGTAACTGGGATTACAGGCGACTCCCACTATGCTCAGCTAGTTTTTTTTTTTATTATTTTTAGTAGAGATGGGGTTTCACCATGTTGACCAGGCTGGTCTCGAACTCCTGACGTCGTGATTCGCCCACCTTGGCCTCCCAAAGTGCTGGGATTACAGGCATGAGCCACCGTGCCTAGCCTTTTTTTTGTTTTTGATATCGAATCTCACTATGTTGCCCAGGCTGCCGTGCAATGGCACAATCTTCGCTCACTACAACCCCTACCTCCCTGGTTCGAGCAATTCTCCTGCCTCAGTCTCGTGAGTAGCTGGTAATACAGGTGCATGCCACTATGCCCAGGTAATTTTTGTATTTTTAGTAGAGACGGAGTTTCACCATGTTGGCCAGGGTGGTCTTGAACTCCTGGCCTCAAGTGGTCCACCCGGCCTCGGCCTCCCAAAGTGCTGTAATTACAGGCATGAGCCACTGCCCCCGGCCTGTTTTTTATTTCTTTACATAGGATTGTACTGGTTTTCTCTGAAGTGTGGGTTCATTTAAAGCAATCTTTCTGGGGTCAGCTGCTGCAGTTGAAGCCACTTAGTGGGTCTTAAACCCATAGAACCCTTCTCAGCTTGAGGAAGCCCACAGGGGGAAAGTTCTGAGGTTCTACAAAGCTGGCACAGGGACCCCGAGAAGAACAAATCTTAACTTCCTTCAGGCAAATCCTAAGGTTTCTCTTTGACTCCAGTTCAGCAATTAAAAAATAGATATGTGAATATATAGAAAGCATATGATAATGGTTCTTGTGACTGAACTTGTTACTGGAAAGGGTCTGAAATCAGACCCCAGGAGAGCGTTCTTGGATCTTGCACAAGAAAGAATTTGCAGCGAGTCCATAAAATGAAAGTAAGTTTATTAGGAAAGTAGAGGAATAAAGAATGGCGCAGTCTCAGCTCCATAGAGCTGCCCCAGGGCCACTGGTTGCCCATTTATATGGTTATTTCTTGATGATATGTTAAACAAGGAGTGGATTATTCCTGGCTCCTCTTTTTAGACCGTAGAGGGTAACTTCCTGACCTTGCCATGGCATTTGTAAACTGTCATGGCGCCGGTGGGAAGGTAGTAGTGAGGACCACCAGAGGTCACTCTCGTCGCCATCTTGGATTTGGTAAAATGTGGCCAAATTCTTCACAGCAAGCTGTTTCATCCGTAAGCTGTTTCACCTGAATCTTGTGCCAGCTTCTCATCTCATCCTGTACCTTTAGAATGCCTTGACCATCAGGGAATGCAGCCCAGCAGCTCTCGGCCTCATTTTACCCAGCCCCTACTCAAGCTGGGGTTGCCCTGGTTCGAACACCTCCAACAAACTAAACTCAGCTCCACCAGCCCAGTGCAGTAAAGGCGAACACTGCCATCGGGATTGCAGTGTAAGGAAGTGAGGGGTTTATTCCAAGCTATTTAGAGGGCATCAAGCAACTTCCTTGATGCCTTAAGACCCAACCCCCTGGGTGGCCAGCAGGTGAGGGTTTCCAATGGCAAGGAGGCAGAGGTTACAGGCAAAGCCATAATACCTGCAGGCTATACATTGCTTTGACCTAAAACGGCGGGATACCTGGAAGCAGGGGCTTAATGTGGATTCAAAGCTTCTCTGATTTGTCATCGGTTAAGGAGGTGAAGCTTTGTGTGAACATTTGGGGTCAGCAAAAATGAATGCTAGTTTTGGCTCATGGGTGTGATTTCCACCAGCACCTCCCTGCACCCCCCCTGCACACCCCTCCTGCCACCATGCGCTCCAGGGAAGGAATTTAGAACAAACATTGGCAATAAGAATTCAGGCCTCAGTTTCTCTTACTCGACTACGAGCCAGCAGATGGCGTTTTTTATTTGGCGGGGGTCTGGGTTCCTGAAGATCAACTCAGGGCCATATAGTAAGATGTTATCTTGGCTGGGCATGGTGGCTCACACCGGGAATCCCAGCACTTTGGGAGGCGGGGGTGGGCAGATTACCTGAGGTCAGGAGTTCGAGACCAGACTGGCCAATATGCTGAAACCCTGTCTCTACTAAAAATACAAAAATTAGGGCGTAGTGGCGCGTACCTGTAGTCCCAGCTATTTGGGAGGCTGATGCATGAGAATCGCTTAACCCAGGAGGTGCCAGAGGTTGCAGTGAGCCGACTGAACCACTGCACTGCAATCTGGGTGACAGAGCAAGACTCCTCTCAAAAAAGGATGTTATCTTTAGTCTTTACAGGAAACTAAACCTCTTGAGGTCCTTTCTTCCTTGGCTGTTGTTCTACGCTACAATCACCTTCTTGCTTATTAAGCTGCTCCATGTGCTTCTCAAGGCCAGTGAGGTGCCTGGAATTTCCCTTGACATTTCCCTTGAAGGAACTCAAGGTTTTCCCTTATTTCCATGCTAGGGAGAGTGCCTGGAAGGCCCCGAAGAGGCTCTATCTCACTCTCTCCCAGGACGGTATGATTCACAGAATAGAAAACATTAAATAATATGACTGGGTTAGGACTAGGTGACAACAGAAAGTGACAAGGAAGGCTGCTGCTCCAATGGGGAATCTTATTCCCAGTGGGCCTTATTTGCCAAGGGATGAGTTCCACTTTATCCCCATGGATAAGATGAAATCCCTTCTGTTTTCTAATTGGTTATGAAGTTTTTGTTTGCAGCAGGGCAGGAAATCAAACACAGCTGGAGTGTCCTGCATACCTCAACATGAATATCCAGGGAACTCCCTAACACTCAAGCTCACCGCGGCTGTAGACGCCGGAGCTAAGCAGGCCGCCCTGGTGCATGATCTGCTCCTCAGAACCCATGAATCCTCCACAGTCTCGGCATCCGAGCAGCCCAGCCTCTCCCCAGAAAGTCAACCAATTGGCCCCGCTCTTGACTTC
The DNA here is from genome assembly GCF_002776525.5 of Piliocolobus tephrosceles. Lineage (NCBI taxonomy): Eukaryota > Metazoa > Chordata > Mammalia > Primates > Cercopithecidae > Piliocolobus > Piliocolobus tephrosceles. Next base: position 20,068,073 of record NC_045456.1, on the reverse strand, counting down.
CCAGTGACCATATTATGCAATTGCAGATTGAAGCTCTGTTAGAGCAACCATTGGTAATGAGAATTCAGGCCTCAGTGTATGTCTGTAACACAGCAGACAGTGTCTCCAGAGGTTGAAGTATTTTGTTTCAAAGAGGAAGGAATGATCATTCATCACAAAAGGCAAGACATCTTTGGTGCAAGGAAAACTTGAGGAAAATACCACAGACCATGCAATGGGGCACAGGTCAATGGTGTGTGGTAAACCAGTCTTCCCAGAGTGGCATGCACTTGGATCCTCAGGACATAGGTGACACACAGACTATGCTTCAGCAGGTCTGGCTGGGCCCAAGGCATAGTGATTCTCGTCAGCTCCTGGGGGGTGTCAAGGCTACAGATCCATGGATCTCACTTTGCAGGACAGAGGCTTGGTAATGGCTTCCCAGAGTTGCTACAATAAAATCCCAAAGACTGGGCAGCTTAAATAACAACCTCGATTCCCCCACAGTCCTGGAAGCTGGAAGTCTGAGACCAAGGTGTGGGCAGGGCCAGTTCCTCCTGAGGCCTCTCTCCTGGGCTTGTAGATGCTGTCTTCTCCATGAGTCCCCATGTGGTCATCCCTCTGTGTATGTCCGTGTCCTCATCTCCTTTTCTTATGAGGTGTCCTAGTCCATTTCAGGCTGCTGTCACAGCATACCATAGACTGGGTGGCTTATAAGCAACAGACATTGATTCTCCCACAGTCCTGGAGGCTGGAGGCCAGAGGTCTGAGATCAAAGTGTGGGCAGGGCTGGTTCCTCTTGAGGCCTCTCTCCTTGGGCTGTAGATGCCATCTTCTCCCTGTGTCCTCACAGGGTCGTCCCTCTGTGTGTGTCTGTGTCCTCATCTCTTCTTATGAGATGTCTTCGTCCATCTCAGGCTGCTATCACAGAATACCATAGGCTGGGTGGCTATACACAAAACACATCGATTCTCCCACAGTCCTGGAGGCTGGACAGCTGAGATCAGTGTATGGGCAGGGCCATTTCCTCCTGAGGCCTCTCTCCTGGGCTTGGAGACGCCGTCTTCTCCCTCTGTCCCCATGTGATCCTCCTTCTGTGTGTGTGTCTGTGTCCTCATCTGCTCTTCTTATGAGATGTCTTAGTCCATTGCAGGCTGCTATCATGGAATACCATAGGCTGGGTGGCTTAGAAACAACAGACATTGATTCTCCCAGAGTTCTGGAGGCTGGAATTCTGAGATCAAGGCATGGGCAGAGCTGGTTCCTCCTGAGGCCTCTCTTCTTGACTTGTAGATGCCATCTTTTCCCTGTGTCTTTACCGGGTCATCCCTCTGTGTGTGTGTGTGTCCTCATCTCTTCTTTTTATAAGTACCCCAGTCCTATTAGATCAGGGCACAACCTCCTGAGCTTATCGTACCCCTCTCACCTCCTTAAAGACCCCACCTCCAAACACAGTCACGTTCTGAGGTCCTAAGGATTAGGCCTTCAATACATAAATTTTGGAGGCGCACAATTCAGCCCTTACAGAGTTAACTCATTCATTGGAATACGAATGTGCTTGTCCACTGTGGCTGCTGCCATAGCAAAGTCCCAGAGACCAGGCTGTTTAAACGGTGGACATTGATAGGCCTGGAGGCTGGAAGTCTGAGATCAAGGTGTGGGCAGGGCTGGTTCCTCCTGAGACCTCTCTCCTTGGCTTGTGGATGCCGTCTTCTCCCTGTGTCCTCACAGGGTCATCCCTCTGTGTGTGTCTGTGTCCTCATCTCTTCTTTTTATAAGGTCTGCAGTCCTGTTGGATCAGGGCCCAATGTAGTGACCTCATTTTGCCTGAATCACCTCTTTTTTTTTTTTTTTTTGAGACAGAGTCTCGCTCTGTCGCCCAGGCTGGAGTGCAGTAGCGTGATATTGGCTCACTGCAACCTCTGCCCCCCAGGTTCAAGCGATTCTCCTGCCTCATCCTTCCAAGTAACTGGGGCTACAGGCATGCCCAGCTAATTTTGTGTGTGTGTGTACTTTTTGTATTTTTAGTAGAGATGGGATTTCACCGTGTTAGCCAGGATGGTCTCCATCTCCTGACCTCATGATCTGCCTGCCTCAGCCTCCCAAAGTGCTGGGATTACAGGCCTGAGCCACTGCACCCCGAACCACCTCTTTAAAGACCCCATCTCCAAACACAGTCACAATTGGAGGTCCTGCAGGTTAGAACTTCCATTTGTAAAATTGAGGAGGGTACAATTTGGCTCACAACAGAGTTAAACCATGGGACATGGTCAACAACAATGGGGATGCCATTGGACAGCCTGGTTCAGTGGAAACAACCAGAGTTTGGGAATCTGGAGAGAGAGTTTCATCTCAGCAACATCACATGCCTGGCCCATGCCCTGAATAATACTCTTCCTTAATTTTTTTTTTTTTTTTTTTTTTCCTGAGACAGTCTTACTCTGTTGCCCAGGCTGGAGTGCATTGGTGCAATCTCGGCTCACTGCAGTGCAATGGTGCAATGTCAGTTCACCTCTGCCTCCCGGGTTCAAGCAATTCTCTCACCTCAGCCTCCTGAGTAGCTGGGATTACAGGCACATGCCTCCATGCCCAGATCAGCCCAGAATCCAGCCACATGCAGATTCTGGATCAGCAGGTCTATGTGGGGCTATAATTGCGTTTTATTGTGATTATAATACAATAAGAAAATATTTTTTAGAAAAACCTCAGGAGGCATTCATTCGGGTTTAAGGAAATGTTTTTAGGTTGAAATGCACTTCTTTCTTTTTCTTTGTTTTCTTTTCTTTTCTTTTTTTTCCTTTCTTTCTTCTTTCTTTCTCTTTCTTTGTTCTGCTTCTGCTTGTTCCTCTTTCTCTTCCTCTTCTTCCTCCTCCCTTTCCCCTTCCTCCTTCCCTCTTCCTCTTCTTCCTCTTCTTTTTCTTTCTTCTTCTTCCTCTTTCTCTTCCTCTTCCCCTTCCTCTCCTTCTCCTCCTCCTCCTTCTCTTCCTTCTTCTGACAAGGTCTAGCTTTGTTGCCCTGGCCGCAGTGCAGTGGTGCAACCATAGTTCACTGCAGCCCTGAACTCCTGAGCTCAAGTGATCTGTCTGCCTCAGCCTCCCAAGTAAGGAAAACAAATATATTTTAGATAGATAGGTCAATAGATAGGTAGATGGGATATATGATAGAGAGAAAGAGAGAGAGAGAGAGAGATATTGGAGATAGATATTGGAGATAGATAAAGATAGATGAACAGATAGATAATAGAGAGATAAAGAGATGATAAACAGATAGGTAGACTTTTGAGATAGATGAAAGACAGATGGAGATACAGGTATATATAGAGTTAGATATAAACATATCTTATTGGTTCTATTTCTTTGGAGAAACTTGACTCATATACATATTAACAAAAGATCAAGAAGAAGAAAAATTTAAAAATCACCCCAATCCCAGCATGTGCTGTTTTTTGGGAGACAGATAGATTTGCAAATGTTTTTTAAGCTTTTATAAAATCTAATTTTGCCACATAAAAATGTGAAGATTTTTGTGGATGCGATAACTCCTCTTGGGTTTTTAAACATCTGAAGCGCTCCCAGAGGCTGGGATTCACAGGCCACAGCAGAGTTTCCCAGCCTCAGCACTGTGGCTGGACACATCGCTGACAGGTGTAAGTGCCTCTGGCCCCTGATGCATCAGGGAATTCCCAGAAGCTGAGCAGTGTCTGGGAGAGTGCCATCTGGAGGCAGAACCCCACTTTTCTACCCTCTGTGTACCAATAAGAGAGAGGAAGATGACCGGAATGGGGGGGCCTCAAAGGAAGGGTCAGTTGTTATCCAAGGAAGGGGAGACATTTCCTGGACTATGTGCTCCAATATTTGCCAGATGTCTTCATACTCAGGTGCCAAATAGCCATAGACTGTTTCTGCACAGCCCCTTCCTACTCCAACAAAGAAACTATGGAATGCTTAGCTTCTGGGTTATATGTGCAATGGCTCTATGTCGTATGAGCGAAAGATACTACAAGTGCATTCTGACAGTAAGATCCATTTAAAAATGCCCCAGGCAACTATACCGTTCCTCCTATACTATACAGTACAACTATACCTCCAGGCAACTCTACCTCCTATAGTGTACAGGAGCATGACATTTCCAACCTGTCCCCTTTCCCAGGGTTAGAAGTTATGACTAACAGCAGGTTCTCCACTACAGCACTAATGACACTTGGAGCTGCATAACTCTTTGTCATGGGTGCTGTCCTGTGTACTGTAAGGTGTTGAACAACATGCCTTGTCTCCACCCACCAGATGCCAGAACACCCATCCCAGTGCAACTACCAAAATTGTTTCCAGACATTGCCAAGTGTTACTTGAGGAACACAATTATCCCTGGGTAGCAGAAAAATGTCATAGATAGATGATGGACAGCTAGATAAATAGGTTGATAGATGGATGGATAGATAGTAGATAGATAAATAATCAGATAGATAGATAGATAGATAGAGAGTTGAATAGTTGGAGAAGTAGGTAGAAAGATATATACATAGATACATAGATAATAGAGACAACAGTTGGATAGTTGGAGAAGTAGGTAGAAAGATAGGTAGATAGATGTTAGATAGAGAGATGATAGATGATAGACATGAGAGTTGGTTAGGGAAGTAGATAGATAGACAGACAGATAGATAATAGAGATGAGAGTTGGATAGTTAGATAAGTAGGCAGAATGATAGATGATAGACAATCAATAAATGAGAAAATTTTTGACAGACAGATCAACACATAGATTAGATAGATAGTAAGTGGATATAATAGAGACAGATAGATCAATGGATAATGATAGATAGATAGATAGATAGATAGATAGATAGATAGATAGATATAGATAGATAGATGACAGAAAAATCATTGACAGAGATAGATAATAAACGACAGGTAGAAAAATCATTGACATAGATAATCAATAAATGACAGATAGATAATAGGTGGATATAGTAGAGACAGATAGGTAGATGATAGATAGATCTATAGATAGGCAGACAGACAGACAGTATCTCTCATGCTAAGGCAAGATTCCTCAACCTCAGTCTTACTGACACATGAGGTTGGATCATTATTTTCTGTGGGGCGTCCTGTGCACTGCAGGGTGTTGAGCAGCATCCCTGGGCTCCACCCACTAGATGCCAGGAGCATCCCTGCCTCAAGATATTGACAAGTGTCCCTGTGGATAAACATGATCCCTGGTTGAGAATGGCTGGATGGCAGCATCTGTACCTGGGGGTGTCTCCTTGGGCCTGCATAGATTGAATGACACATCACCGAATTGGAGACCACAGAGCTGCCTCCCCACTGTGGCAGGGATCCATGAGACTCCACCCAAAGGTAACCAGATGGTTGCACAGAGTCATCATCTCTTAAAAGAAGCACATAGCTCCGCTTGGGCATCACCTGGGGTGCTTCTTAAGATGCAGGTCTCCCAGCTCCCAAATGCCCGACCCACACCTACTGAATAAAGATCTCAGTGGGTAGGGACCGGGGTAGTGCTTTTAATACCTCCTCCCTTCAAGGTGATGACCTGCACATCAAAGACAGAGAATCACTGCACTAAATGGCTGCAATGCCCAAGGTGACAATGACAGGGAAATGACCCATTTGTGGTTCCCTTTCCAAGCTACAAATGTGCTAGATCAAAGGATGATTGCAGAGAAGGAGGGGGCAGGGAGAGAGGGGGCACCAGAATGGAAGCAAGTCAAGAAAAATATAACTGAGACATAGGATGAGGCTGGCGTGGTTTGGGGTTCTGTACCCTGGCATGGTATGGCTTCTCACCTTAGGCGATCATCATAACTTTTTTGTTTTTTTTTTTTTTTGAGATGGAGTCTTACTCTGTCACCCAAGCTGGAGTGCAGTGGTACAATCTCAGCTCATTGCAACCTCTTCCTCCCGGGTTCAAGCGATTCTCCTGCCTGAGCCTCCTGAATAGCTGGGATTACAGACACCCCTCCACCATGCCTGCCTAATTTTTGTGTTTTTAGTAGAAACAGTGTTCTGCCATGTTGGCCAGGCTGTTCTCAAACTCCTGACCTCAAGTGATCCACCCAGCTCGGCCTCCTAAACTGCTGGGATTACAAACATGAGCCACTGTGCCCGGCCCACAACTTCCCCATATCCCAGTTTTTAGAAGTAAACTAAACAGCCTGTGACAACCTAATGCAGCAAGTAATGGAAAATACTTGGCGCAACACCTGACTTATCTTTACTCAACAGGAAGTACTCAGAAATACGATGTGCTACTGTTCAGAGTTCTGAGTGGTCTTTTTCATAAGTTTTTTTAGCCTCTACATAGAAACACAGCTCTGTACAAATGCACACACATTTTAAGTCCTGTTGATACGGACAGGAGGCAGGAAGATACTAGATAGAAGAGGGCAGTTCCCCAGCAAAGGCCCCACCCTCAAGCCTGCAAACCTGTAGTCCTAAATGGAAACAGGCATTCCTATTTTTGTGCCCAAATGTTGCCTTTTGACCCACCATGCCCCCCTGTCCTGTACCCATATAAACCCCAAACCCCAAACCCCAGAACCCACGTGCAGACAGACTGATGAGCAGAAAAGCAGAGGAATTGAAGAGCAGCACAGCAGAGAAGGAGAGAAGAGAAGGAATATCTGAACACTGAGAGGTGTTCAGCTGGGGATGGCTGGAGAAGAGATCAGCCGCAGGACAACCAAACTCCAGGGGAAGATCATCTTCCCACTCCATCCCCTTTCCAGCTCCCCAACCATCCCGCTGAGAGTCACCTCCATCTGGCAACAAACATTTCTGCATTTACCATCCTTCAGTTTGTTCGTGTGACCTGATTCTTCCTGGATGCTGGACGAGAACCCCGGTACTGGCCGGGTGCGGTGGCTCAAGCCTGTAATCCCAGCGCTTTGGGAGGCTGAGACGGGCGGATCACGAAGTCAGGAGATCGAGACCATCCTGGCTAACATGGTGAAACCCCGTCTCTACTAAAAAAATACAAAAAACTAGCTGGGCATGGTGGCGGGCACTGTAATCCCAGCTACTTGGGAGCCTGAGGCAGGAGAATGGCGTAAACCGGAAGGCAGAGCTTGCAGTGAGCTGAGATCCGGCCACTGCACTCCAGCTTGGGCGACAGAGCGAGACTCCGTCTCAAAAAAAAAAAGAACTCGGGTACCAAGAGGACACTGAGCTAGTTAATACTTAAGCCACCTGCAGATGGCAGAGCTAAAAGAGCACCGTAACACACCCACTGGGGCTTCAGGGCTCACAGGCACCCACCCCTAGATGCTACTGTGGGGCCCAGAGCTCAAAAACACTCATGCTAGCTGCTGTATCTGCCTATCTGCAAGCTCTGCCTCCCATAAGAGGTTTTAGTGTGTGGTGGTCAAACAGATGAACCACATCCCTGTCGCACGTCCTGTGAGGGGGGTCAGGGAACTCTCAGGCTTCAAATCTGATAAGGGAATAATGTACAATAGACTTGGAAGAGACTGTCTTAGCTAGTGTATATCCTGGACATGTATCCTTTTCTTTTGTTTTATTTTTAATTGATGCATAACAGATGTACATAGCTTCAGGGTACATGTAATAACTTAATACATTTATATAATTTGTAAAGATCAAATCAGCATACTTGGGATATCCATCCACCTTAAATATTTGTCTTTTCTTCATATTAGAACCATTTCAACTCTTCTATTTTGAAATCTACAATAGATTATTGTAAACTAAAGTCACCCTACTGATTATCTAACACTAGTGCTTATTTCTTCTATCAAACCCTATAATTTTCCTTTTTTCCCTCAATAAATGACATTTCATACACTGCCCTTTGAGGTTTCCACTTCTGGTTCTCAGCTGTTAGAAGACCTGATTGTGTCTCATGTTCCTTCATGTCCCTCTGGATTTGATGGCAAATACTAATTAAATACAGTGCAAATGTGGGGCGGCTAAAATGTCAACCTCTACTAGGAATATGGCCATATTCTTATTATTATCTTGTTTTGTATTGATAATTTAGTAATCATAATAATGATTATAGTATATTAACCATTAACAATACTCTGTTTTCTGTATTTAATTTAAAGTTCCGGGATACAGATGCAGGATGTGCAGGCTTGTTACATAGGTAAACATGTGCCATGGTGGTTTGCTGCACCTATCAACCCGTCACGTAAGCATTAAGCCCCACATGCATTAGCTATTTATTCTGATCAATAATCTGTTTTCTTAAGTACTTCATAGCAATCATCCCACCAGCCTTGCAGAATGTTTCTGGGATCTTGGGAATGTGCTCCATTTCCAGCTGGTGATGGCTGAGGATGTAACAGGGTCATCTGTGCATTTAACGAATTACCCAGGAAATACTCAGCTGTTGAGTTCACATCATCGTATTTACACAGAAGGGCCCTGATCCAGACCTCACTTTCTTTCCAGTCCTTCCTGTAACGTCCCTATGGGGCGCTACTTGTGTCAAAGGCACTGGAACCAGAGCGACTCCATCTTGAAAAGGGGTTGGGCAATAGAAGGCTGAAACCTGCTGGGCTGCATTCCCTGATGATTAAGGCATTCTGAGTCACAGGATGAGATTGAAAGTCTGCACAAGACACAGGTCATAAAGACCTTGCTGATAAAACAGGTTGGAGTAAACAAGCCGGCCAAAACCCACCAAAACCCAGATGGCGACAAGACTGACCTCTGGTGGTCCTCACTGCTACACTCCCACCAGCGCCATGACAGTTACAAATGCCATGGTGATGTCAGGAACTCTGCATGGTCTAAAAAGGGGAGGCAGGAATAATCTACCCCTTCTTTAGCATATCAAGAAATAACCATAAAAATGGGCAACCAGCAGCTCTCAGGGCTGCTCTGTCTGTGGAGTAGCCATTCCTTTATTCCTTTACTTTCCTAATAAGCTTGTTTTCACTTTACAGACTTGCCCTGAATTCTTTATTGAGCGAGATCCAAGAACCCTGTTTTGGGCTCTGGATCCGGACCTTTTTCCTGTAACACTCGGAGAAGTGATGATTCTGATTTTCAGAAGACAAGGCTTGGGATAGAGCAGGATGCTCATTGGATCTTCCCAGAGAGAGCTGCAAGACAGCTCAGATTCTGCTGCCAGCTGCCCCCGTCCAAATCCTCAGTGCCTCAGTTTACCCATATCTGTGAGGGTTAATACTGAATGTCAACGTGATCGGATTGAAGGATACAAAGTATTGATCCTGGGTGGGTCTGTGAGGGTGTTGCCAAAGGAGGTTAACATTTGAGTTAGTGGACTGGAAGGGGCAGACCCACCCTCAATCTGGGCGGGCACCATCTAATCAGCTGCCACTGTGGCTAGAACATAAGCAGGCAGAAAAATGTGAAAAGATACACTGGCCTAGTGTCCCGGCCTACATCTTTCTCCCGTGCTGGATGCTGGAACATCAGACTCCAAGTTCTTCGGTTTTGGAACCTGGACTGGCTCTCCTTGCTCCTCAGCCTGCAGAGGGCCTATTGTGGGAGCTTGTGATCGTGTGAGTTAATACTTAATAAACTCCTCTCTGTATATCTATTTCTACTGCATTAGCTCTGTCCCTCTAGAGAACCCTGGCTAATACACCATCTGTAAAATGACATCAGGCACGACACTCCCGTCATAGGGCTGAGGGACAATCAACTAAGTTAATCCATGCCTAGTGCGTAGGAAGAGCTGGTGTCATTCAAAGAATTTAGCACAGGACACGGTGTGGTGGCTGATGCCTGTAATCTCAAGATTTGGGGAGGCCAAGGCAGGAGGATCGTTTGAGCTTAGAAGTTCAAGTCCAGCCTGGACAACATAGTGAGATCCCGTCTCTACAAAAAGTTTTAAAAACTAGTCAGGCATGGCAGCAAATGCCTGTAGTCCCAGCTACTCTGGAGGCTGAGGTGGGAGATTTGTTTGACCCCTGGGGTGAAGGCTGCAGTGAGCTATGATGGAACCACTGCACTCCACTCTAGGTGACACAGGGGGCCCCTCCCTCAAAAAAAGTTAAAACACATTAAAAAAAGAAAACATTTTATGTCATAAGTACGTTTAATACAACTACCCTTCCAAACGCCATAGCTTAGCCTGACCTGCCTTGAAAGTGCTCAGAACATTTCCATCAGCCAATGGCTGGACAAATCATCTAGCACAAGGTTGACTCTATAATGAGGTTTGCATACCTCACATAATTTAGTGAATATTTTACTGAAAGTGAAAAACCTAATGGCTGTATGGGGCCGGGCACGGTAGCTTACACTTTTAATTCCAGCACTTTGGGAGGCTGAGGCAGGTGGATCACCTTAGGACAGGAGTTCGAGAGCAGCCTGGCCAACATGGTGAAACCTAGTCTCTACTAAAAAACAAAAATTAGCTGGGTGTGGTGGGCAGGCTCCTATAATCCCAGCTACTTGAGCTGCTTGAATCCAGGAGGTGGAGGTTGCAGTGAGCTGAGATTGTGCCGCTGCACTCCAGCCTGGACAACAGAACAACACTACATCTCAAACAAAAAAAAAGAATAGTTTTATGGGTACTCAAAGTACAGTTTTAGTTTGTACTGAATGCATACCAATTTTGCACCATTGTAAAGTTGAAAAATCTTAAATTGAACCATTGTGTCAAACCATCGTAAGTTGGGAACTGTCTGTATACTGCACTTTGTAGAAGTTGATTTGCCCAGGGGGATATGTTTAACCTTTGGCTCTTACTGTGAATGATATAAACTCCTGGAAGTACTTTTCTGGGGAGGTGGGTTTACTGTTGAACATCTCCCTGTAAACAGAAACTAATGAATGCATTGCCGCATCGTCCGCTCACTAGGTGAGATCTGAAGACAGCACGAAATAATAAAAAATTCTCACTGCAGATCCCAGACTATGTCCACCAGGATCTATCCATCCCAGCATTGCCTCTGCCCATAAACAGCCAGCTCCAATCTTAATGACATCCAAGTCTTTAAACAGGATAAACAGGAAGTGCTGCCACAGGAACATTGAATGATGTGTTTTCATTCCTAACAGAAATACTTCTCCCTGTTAAGATTCGCCTGGGTATTCCCTTCTCTGGAATCGCCACATTAAAATGACCAAAGAAACTTACTCAATTGTTGTTCAAATCCTATTCTTTATGAATTCATTGGAGTTTCCTAAAGAGGTCCTCACACGAAACTAAAAACTCTGATCTTGGAGTCTGGGACAGCCAGCCTGCAAGTTCTTGTTGAAGTTTTTGATGTAAAACTATTCAGGTGGTTTTAATTTGCAAGAATGAATGACAGTGTTTAGGAAAAGGTTTAAAAATCTGAACAAATGCAACCCTTCTGGCAAACGAATCTCTAATAATCCGCCCCATGGGATGAAGTAGTTTCAGCTCTATTTTTACCATACGGAAATGGTCAGAACTAATTTTTAAAATCAGAAAGAAATGATTGACGTTCCCCACATGCCCAGTCATGCTTGAGTCGTGGAGTTAAATAGGTCGTTTTTTAAACACTGGGGACACACGGATCAAAACAGGAAAATACAGTGAATATCTAAATTCTATCAGCTAACATCCTGCCCTTCTGGGTCTAATTCCCAGTTTCCAAATTGGAGCAGCCCATCTTCTCCCTCCCCTCTCAGCCACCCATCGCTCTTAGTCTCCTTTCTAATCCCATTGGGCAAATTATCCCCATTCACTTCATAGCAACTCCTTTGGAAGGAGTTTCTTAAAGCAAGAAGAGAGAAATCCACGCCCAGGCAGATCTCCCTCAAAGCAAAATGCCTCTTACCTCGGGCGTGCATTAGAAAACACAGGAACGCAAGACAAGGAAGTCCCCACCAGCTCTCCATAGTTTACTTCAGAATGCAAGAACCTCAGCGGACTCCCCAGCCACGCGGATTGTGAGATCTGGCCTCTCCACCCTCCTGTTGTTGACTTCTGGTCTCCCAGCTTGGAAGGAAGGGAAGTGATGTCTTCAAGTGGAAAATATGAACCGAGCTGCCGGAAACAAATGGGCTCCAAGCTCAGATCCCCAACTCCACAGCTGAAAACCTGTGGGACCAGTGTAGGCACGCTCAGTCACGTCTCGGAGCCAGCCTCCCCGGGCTGCCCCATCAATCTGCAGCAGCGCAGAGGATGGGGACACTGGGGTGGTTCCCCAGCGCCAACGGGCAGCTCAGGCTTCTGGAAGCCGGCACACTTGCTTGGCAACTCTGCTCGCTGCGGGCGTGGGAGCTGTAGCAACTTCAAAGTCACCAACCCAGAAACCAGAGAAGACACTGGCCGCCTGTATCTTCCTCCTGCAGTACGTGATAGTCCAGTGATACCCAGTGTGGGGCTAACGCACACGTCAGTGCAAAGACCTCAGTTGAAGTCTTGGCTTTTATACCTAACAAACTCAGTGACTTCCGAGACGGATTTATCATCCTCAGCCTTCAGTTGTCTTTGTAGGTGGCAGAACTAATATTTCAGCAGAGACTGTTGTTCAGGAAAAGCAGATGACACGTGGCTTTTGTGTCTTTCACTTAAATCTGAGACATTTTATCTAACTACCAAAATTTACATCTTCTATTTGAAATCTTCTTGGAGAAGAAATATGACTGGACAGCTCAGTTTGATGATTAATCCTGCTTTCACAATGGTTATTATTATATTTTTCCCTGCAGATCTGTGACTGTGTCTAATTTATCCATGTACAACTCGTAGGTTAACCCTTACACTCTACCTACCCCGAAGCAGTAGGCAAGAACTTAAAAAGTTAGCATTTGCAAACAGCTTTGAAGTCCTCTGGTAAATAGATTAACTGCAGGAGAAAGGGGAAAATCAGTCTTAGTAATGAGAGCAGCTTCTGAATTCCCAGAGAAGCAGGATTCATGTCAAACCCAAAAGGAGAAATAAACCTTGGACTTTTCTCTCTGCACTTGTGAGCACTTAAAAGTGCTACATCTGTTCATGTTGTTGATCTGGTGTTTGGGATTTGTCTTCTATGTAATATCTTCTTCTTCTTTCTTTTCTTTCTTTTCCTTCCTTCCTTCCTTCCTTCCTTCCTTCCTTCCTTCCTTCCTTCCTTCCTTCCTTCCTTCCTTTCTCTCTCTCTCTCTCTCTCTCTCTCTCTCTCTTTCTCTCTTTCTCTCTTTCTCTCTTTCTTTCTTTCTGACAGAGCTCACTCTGTTGCCCAGGCTGGAGTGCAGTGGTGTGATCTCGGCTCACTACAACCTCCGCCTCTCAGGTTCAAGCAATTCTCCTGCCTCAGCCGCCCAAGTAGCTGGGATTATAGGCACCTGACACCACGCCCGGCTAATTTCTGAATTTTTAGTACAGACAGGGTTTCACTGCATTGCCCAGGCTGGTCTTGAACTCCTGACCTCAAGTGATCCACCTGCCTCAGCTGCCCAAAGTGCTGGGATTACAGCCACCGTGCCTGGACTGCAACATCTTTATAAAGGTAAGCTACTTTGATGGATTAAGTTCCTGTGCAAACAGGGGTATGTGTGTATGTGCATGTGTATGCGCGTGTATGTGCACGTGCATGTGCATTGTGTGGGTGTGCATATTTGTGTATGTGCGTGCGTGTGCATGTGTGCATGTGAGCGTGTGCATGTATGTGTGCGTGTGTCTGTGAGCGTGTGCGTGTATGTGCGTGCACGTATGCGTGTGTGCATGTGTGTTCATGTGTGTGCACGCATGTGTATGTGTGCGTGTGTGCATGTGCGTGTGTATGTGTGCATGTGCGTGTGTGTATGTGTGTGTGTGTGCATGTGTCCGTGTGTGTTCATGTGTGTGCGCGTGTGTACGTGTGTGTGCATGTGCGTGTGTATGTGTGCATGTGTGTGCATGTGCGTGTGTGCATGTGTATGTGTGCGTGTGTGCATGTGTGTGCATGTAGCGTGTGTGCGTATGTGTGCGTGTGTGTGTGTGTGCATGTGTGTGTGTGCATATGGGGGAAATGCACTAAGGCAGTTAGCTTGTGCAATCTCTAAACTCTGAATGGTAGAGTCCAGGAAGCAGTTGATGCATTTAGAAAGATACTTCCTTCAAAGTCCCCTGACCCCAAAGAGGACTGACACTGTGACACCTGCTACAAAGTGGATGGAAGTAAAAAACCGGATGCTGAATTACAGAAAACAGACACAGAAGAACGCATTGTGTAGGATTCCATTTCTCTGAAATGTCCAGAACAGGCAAATCTGCAGAGACTGAAAGCACATTGCTGGTTGCCAGGGGCTGGAAAGACATGGGAACGGGTATATTATGAGTTGCATTTTGTCCCCCTCAAACTTCATATATTGAAACCCTACCCTTCAGTACTTCAGAATGTGACTTTCTTTGGAAATAAGATCTTTGCAGATGTATTACTTTGGTGCAAAAGCAATTACAATTTTCACCATGACTTTTGTTTGTTTGTTTTTTTTGAGACACAGGCTCACTCTGTCACCCAGGCTGGAGTGCAGTGGTGCGATCTCTGCTCACTGCAACTACTGCCTCCTGAGTTCAACTGATTCTCCTGCCTCAGCCTCCTGAGTAGCTGGAATTATAGGCATGCACCACCACACCCCGTTAATTTTTGCATTTTTAGTAGAGACGAGGTTTCACCATGTTGTCCAGGCTGGTCTCAAACTTCTGACCTCATAATCCACCCACCTTGGCCTCTCAAAGTGCTGAGATTACAGTCAGGAGCTAGCGTGCCCAGCCCCTTGCCATTACTTTTAAAGGTGAAAACCGCAATTACTTTTGCACCAACCTAATCATTAGTTAAGATGAGGTCATACTGGAACAGGATGGGCTCCAGTGCAATATGATTGGTATTTTAAAAGAAGAGAGAAATCTGGACACCGACGTGCACACAGGGAGAAGGCCTTGAGAACATGAAGTGGAAGATTGGGGTGATGCACCTACAAGCCAAGGGATATTGGCAGCAAACCACTGGACGCAAGGGGAGGGGCATGGAATCCATTCTACCTCACAGCGTCAGAAGAAATCAGCCCTGCTGGCTGGGCTCGGTGGCTCACGTCTGTAATCCCAGCACTTTGGGAGGCTAAGGCGGGCAGATCAGTAGAGATTAGAAGTTTGAGACCAGCCTGGCCAACATGGTGAAACCCCATTTCTACTGAAAATACAAAAATTAGCTAGGCATGGTGGCGTGCGCCTGTAATCCCAGCTACTTGGGAAGTTGAGGCAGGAGAATCGCCTGAACCCGGGAGGCAGAGGTTGCAGTGAGCCGAGATTGTGCCACTGCACTCCAGACTAGGCAACAGAAACAGAGTGAGACTCTGTCAGAAAGAAAGAGAGAAAGAGAGAGCAAGAGAGAGAGAGAAGAAAGAAGGAAAGAATAAAAGAAAGAAAGAAGGAAGAAAGGAAGAAAGAAAGAAAGAAGAAAAAGAAGAGAAAGAGAAAGAAAAGAAAGAAAGAAGGAAGGAAGGAAGGAAGGAAGGAGAGAAAGAAAGAGGAAGGGGAATGGGAAGGAAAGGAAAGGAAGAAAGAGAAAGGAAGGAAGGAAGAAAGGAAGGACCCACCCTGTTTGCTCCTTGATTTCAGACCTCTATGCTCCAGAACTGTGACAGCTTACCTGTCTGTTTTTCAAGCCCCCTTCCCAGTTTGAAGCATGTTTTTATGACAGCCCGCAGGAAGCCAATATAAAAAACAGCTGCTAATAGGATTTCTTTTGGGGGCAGTGAAATTATCTTGGAACTAGGTAGAAATGGTGGCCACACAACACTGTGAAAGCAGCAAGTGCCCTGAATTGTTCACTTTAAAATGGTGAATTCTCCTGTCATCCCAGCACTTTCGGAGGCTGAGGCTGGTAGACCACCTGAGGTCAGGAGTTAGAGACCAGCCTGGCCAACATGATGAAACCCATCTCTACTAAAAATACAAAAATTAGCCAGATGTGGTGTTGACTGCCTGTAATCCCAACTACTTGGCAGGCTGAGGCATGAGAATCTCCTGAACCCGGGAAGTGGAGGTTGCAATGAGATGAGATCACGCCAGCCTGGGCACCAGAGACTCCGAGTCAAAAAAACAAAAACAAAAACAAGAACAAAAAAAAAAAACAGTTAATTCTATGATTTGTGAATTTCACCTTAATAAAAAAAAAATGTTTCCCAAAAGGTAGTGAGGAATTCGGTTAAATGGTTAAATTCAGGAAATCCTCTCAGATTGCAAAATGATTGCTATGATTTCCACCATGCCTACCGTGTGCCAGCCAGTGTTGTATTTTACATGCTTCTTAAGGCAAGAGTAGATAAGCTTTTCTGTAGAAGGTCAGATAGTAAAGGCATTTATCTTTGCAAACCATATCGATTCTGCTGCAATATGTAACCAATGTCTGTGTGCCAAGTGGACTTTATGGGTATAAAAATTTGAATGTCACATAATTTTCACACATTACAAAATATTATTGTTCTTTGGAATTTTAAAAATTATTCAGACATGTAAAAACCATTCTTGGCTGGGCACCGTGACTCATATCTGTAATTCCAGGACTTTGAGAGCCAGAGGCAGGTGGATCATTGAGGCCAGGAGTTCGAGACCAGCCTGGCCAACATGGTGAAACCCTGTCTCTACTAAAAATACAAAAAGTAGCTGGGCATGGTGGCGCATGCCTGTAGTTCCAGCTGCTCAGGTGGCTGAGACAGGAGAATCACTTGAACCCAGGGAGTGGAGGTTGCAGTGAGCCAAGATCACGCCACTGCACTCCAGCCTGGGCGACAGAGTGGGACTCCATCTCAAAACAACAATAACGACAATAAGAATAAGAAAATTCTTACCTTGAAAGCTGTACGAAAACTCACTGTGGGCAGATTTGGCTCCGAGGTTCTAGTTTACCGACATCAAAGCTGTGTGTCGCGCGAGTCCTGTGAAACACACTTTTATCGCCTCTGCTTCACTAAAGTAACCACAAGGACCACGTGGCCACATAGCTCATCTGCAGCCAGATGGCTGGTTGGGGCAGGCTGTGTGCCCAGCGGTAATACACGCAGGCTCCAGATCAGAGCACGTTAGGGGAAAAGCACTCTACTTCCCCGCTCGAAGCCTCAACTGATCAAATGCTGGGAGCTCACAGACACGGCAGAATTTACAAAGCTGATTTTAATTTTCACATCCTCGATACATTAAAAAGTGAGAATGCACCTCCTTTCCAATGTTCATGGGATGCTCCTGAAATTTCACAATTGCACTACAAAGAAAGCTTTAGCAAACATTTTTTTTAAGTAGAAACAAGACAGAAGAGATGCTGTTGCTGTAAAATTGGAAATAAGACCAAGAATATTCTAGGCCATGCGTGATGGCTCACACCTGCAATCCCAGCACTTTGGGAGGCTGAGGCAGATGAATCACCTGAGGTCAGGAGTTTGAGACCAGCCTGGCCAATATGGTGAAACCACATTTCTACTACAAATACAAAAATTAGCCGGGTGTGGTGGTGGGTGCCTGTAATCCCAGCTACTTGGGAGGCTGAGGCAGGAGAATCACTTGAACCAGAAAGGTGGAGGTTGTAGCGAGCTGAGGTCAGGCCACTGCACTCCAGCCTGCAGGACAGAGTGAGACTCTGTCTCAAAAACAAAAAGTAATAAAACATAAAAGAATAAAGATATTCTTATTCTGTGTCACACTAACTTCCTGACTTTGTGATTCACCCTGGCACACATACAGACATGGATACAACAGGTCTGATATAAAATCAAGAAAAAATCAATCTATTCCTTTCTTAGGAATGTTTGTCAGGAATGGGCAGGAATTAGGTAGAAAGGTGTGTAAATGTTTCATTGTTTGTAGACACTGCCTTGATGGTTCATACTGACTGTCAACCTGATTGGATTGATTGACACAAAGTATTGCTCGTGGGTGTGTCTGTGAGGGTGTTGCAAAGGAGATTAATGTTCGAGTCCGTGGGCTGGGAAAGGCAGGACCCCCCGACCCTAATCTGGGTGGGCATAATCTAATCAGCTGCCATCGAGGCTAGAATATAAAGCAGGCAAAAAAATGTGAAAAGAGACAGTGGCCTAGCCTCCCAGCCTCCATCACTGTCCCGTGCTGGATGCTTCCTGCCCTCAAACATCCGACTGCCAAGTTTTTCAGTTTTGGGACTGGGACTGGCTCTCCTTGCTCCTCAGCCTGCAGATGGCCTATTGTGGGACCTTGTGATCATGTGAGTTAATACTTAATAAACTCCTCTTTGTGTATATATATAGATAGTCCATTAGTTCTGTACCTCTAGAGAACGCTGACTAATATACAGCCAAATCACTCCCCAAGGAGACTGTGCAAATTCACAGCAGTAACATTGAAAATGGATAATGAAACCAGGAAAGCAAACAAAGCAACAATATCACCCAGATATTTTAAAAAACTTTTAATGTTGGGTTGACAGGAAACAAAAGCCGAAAATGCTAAATACTAGAAAATGACCGTGACACAAACTCTCCATGAAAGAACCTGAGGGCTTGCAGCACGCAGATGAAAAGTTAGAATCTCACGTGCTGACAACGTTAAGCAAGAAAGAATGAAAATAATGGAACGAACATTCAACTCAAGAAGCCATCCTGTGGGGAGGTGGATATCACATTAAACCCCAGAAAAGCAGGTGGAGATGCATTAAAAATTGAGAAATGATTTGTCACATAATTTAAACATTATTTGAGAAAACTAAAATTGACAAAGATAACCAACTAAAATAATGACAGCACCAAATAAGAAGAATGCGAGCTTCTCCATATACTTGGAGGACGTGGAAGGATTATAAACAATTACTTTGCTCTTATCTGCACTGTGATATTTGAAAACTTAAGTAAGTATGAATGACTTTCCAATGAAGAAGTAGAAATACAGACAGTTTTTTTTTTTTTTTAATTCATTTCCTGGCCCGGTACAGAGGCTCATGCCTGTAATCCCAGCACTTTGGGAGGCCAAGGCGGGCAGATCACTTGAAGTCAGGAGTTTGAGACCTGCCTGGTCAACATGGTGAAACCCCATCTCTACTAAATATACAAAAATTATCCAGGCATGGTGGTGTATGCGTGTAATTCCAGCTACTCAGGAGGCTGAGGCAGGAGAATCGCTTGAACTTGGGAGGTGGAGGTTGCAGTGAGCCAAGATCGTGCCACTGCACTCCAGCCTGGGCGACACAGTGAGACTCCATCTCTAAATAAATAAATACAAATATCTCTCCATTAGACAGAAACAAAAACCCTTTGCCCCCTCTAAAACACACACAGACACACACACACACACACCCCATACCCAGAAAACTTTAGCCAATCAGATTTTCCATAACAGAAAGAAGAAAATCTACCAAAATCTATGTATGAAGTGTTTGGACCAACGGAGGCAGGATGGTGCACTTTCGGGTTCTTCTTCACCACCAACTCTTCCCATGTGTGCGAGAATGCAGCTGACGCCCGGGAAGGTGCAGATTAATCAGGCATGCACCAGGTGATGTCAATCTGAGGAGACCAAGATTTACCTGGTGGCACCTGCGGAGCGCCCCCCCTCCCCCGACATGCCCGTGCCCCGCCTATTGCCCTTCCATTCCTAGAAAAGTCGCTCCCAGCAGATGCGCCCGGGGCGGGCTTTCTCAGCCCCCACTCTTGTCGGGACTGTATTAGAAACTCCGCCCCCCCCCAGCTCCGGTCCCTGAAGCTAGATGACCAAAGAATAAATTTGCAGTTTTGCTTTTAGCCTTGCCTACTCGCTGGTTCTTTTGTGCCCACTCTGGTGGTCTTAGAAAAACAAATCATGAAGAAAGCACAATATTGAAATATATTATGTGCAAACATATAACACACATGAATTTGACTTTTGAATGTTGACACAATAATCCTAAAGAAAATAACAAAACTAAAGTGCAACACCAAATAAGACTGAAGGATGATCGAGTTTATGTCATTATATTTAATTCACCAGATTAATAGGTCAAAGTTGAAAACCATGCAGTCATCATGACGCATTCCAAAAAAGCGCTTGACTGAATTTAATACCCATTCCTGACAAATGTTCTTAAGAAAGGAATACATACATTTTTTCATTATTTTATAGATGAAAACCTGTTGTAACCTTCACAAAAGTGTTAGAAGAATACTTTTCTCATGATTTTTTTTTTTTTTTTTTTTTTAGATGGACTCTTGCTCTGTCGCCAGGCTGGAGTGCAGTGGCGCGATCTCAGCTCACTGCAATCTCCACCTCCCGGGTTCAAGCGAATCTCCTGCCTCAGTCTCCCGAGTAGCTGGGATTACAGGTGCGTGCCACCATGACCAGCTAATTTTTGTATTTTTAGTAGAGACGGGGTTTCACCATGTTGGCCAGGATGGTCTCAATCTCCTGACCTCTTCATCCACCAACCTCGGCCTCCCGAAGTGCTGGGATTACAAGTGTGAGCCACCGCACCCGGCCTTTTTCATGATTTTATATATGAAAGCCTTTCGCATCCCCACAAAAGTGTTAGAAGAATTTTTTTCATAATTTTATATATGAAAATCCAATGTTGTATCCCCACAAAGTGTTAGAAGAATACATTTTTTCATGATTTTATATATGAAAACTTGTTGTATCTCCACAAAGTGTTAGTAGATGCATTTTTTCATGATTTATATATAAATAAGCCCTAATTTGACATATCTTAAAAAAAAAACCTTTTTTTTTTTTTTTACTATTCTTTTTATTATTCTGCTTCTTGTTTAATGAGCCACTTCTGTGGATAGTATAATACTTACAAAAATGTCAATGTTATTCAAAGAATGACAACAGATTTAATGTATTTTTTCTTATTATTATTCTAAAGTCAGTTGGTGTGAAGAATCTGACCTCAAAGACAATTCTTGATGATTCATTGGGGAGGACTAGAAACACCACCCTCTAACTTTATAACAAGTGATGGTCACTCAGCAAAGCGGCATGCTGGTTAATCCAGCTTTTGGCCCTTGAAGATTCACCAGACTAAGGATTAAGTGAAAAATATGTACCGCCTACTTCACTAAGGGCACTACCTTTCATATGTAAACAGTCCCCTATAGATCAATAAGAAAAGGACCCAACACCTGTATAAAAACAAAGGGCAATTCAAAGGTTTTCCAGAAATGGAACGCAGATGATTTTATGAAGATAGGCCATTTGATATCATTTTTCAACTAAGAGGTCGGCAATAATCAGAGAGTTTGTATGGCTCTTAGGAAACAGATCTGAGACATCATGAAGTCCCAGGCACTTGCGAAACTTCTATGGAGAATGGACTGACAGTATCCTTAAAAAATTAAACATTCACATCCGTGGTCGGCCCCCTCAAGGGTGGACAGGATGAGGCGTTTGTGATGTGTCAATACATCCTGGAGAATCTAGAAGGTCATCTCCACACCTGCACCACAGGTGGCATCCTACAGGTATTTGCTCAAGGAAGCAATGAAAGGGTAAGATAAATAACCAAGGGGTTCCCGCCACTATGTTCACCCGATTTCACACACTCCAAGTTACCACTAGTATCAAAATCAGAAGAAATAACTCCAATGCCAGAAAAAGCCAGCTGGCTGTGCCCATCAATATCCTGAGAATGATGGGATGTGAAAAGGTGTTGAATCCTCAACAGCAGGGAGACTGCTTGGATGACCCCCAACCAGAACTGAAATTGAAGGCAGAGTTTCTGAGCTTAGAAATGGGAAAGACCCAGCATTTATGACTGACTCCTTCATCCAACCTCTTCCCCCAAATCAGATGATTTTTGACACGGGTATGGTAACACCATACCTTTGCGTAGACAGATTCATGGGAAACCTAGCTTTTGTGACGTGCAGCAGTTTTTAACACCATCATCAGTGGCAAAATGAACATTCCCTTGAAATTGCCTTTCTCTGCATGACTATTTTAACAGCTTCACGTTAGCCTGCCTGTGCGACAGAGGACATACTGATGATATCCTCATTTTCCGGTGGAGGAAAGTTCATGAAGTCAATCCCATTCCAAATATCAGGACTTTAGATCTCTATGAGATTAGCACAGAATGCAAGTGGAGCCCTCTCCAAGCTTTCATAGAGACATGTATTTTGAAAGCCTTAATGGGGAAACAATTCTCAATGTGGAAAAGTTGTCAAGTATTGCAGAGAAGAGAACAGGCTTTTGGTTAATCCCAACTTGTTAGAAAGGGTATGAGGGTTTTCTCAGCCACAAGGCTATGTTACCCCCACATTAAACCCAGCTTTCACATTGAAGTAGTTCCACACTGTGTAAAGACTGGACAGACTGTTTGTAAATTTGTGATATTCAACCCATATGAAACTCAAGAGAACATGGGGAAGTATCTAGGTGCAGGTATCAGGATGCAGGGAGTACCTGGATGCAGGGAAGTATCTGGAAGCAGGGAGTATCTGGACTCAGAGGGTACCTGGATACAGGGGGTAGCTGGATACAGAGAATATCTGGATGCATGGAACATCTGGATGCAGGGAGTACCTGGATACGAGGGAATATCTGGATGGAGGAGAGTAACTGCATGGGAGGGAGTATCTGGATAGAAGGGAGTATCCAGATGGAGGAAAGTATCTGGAAGGGGGTGTGTGGAAGGAAAAGCATACATGGATATAAGAGAGTAACTGGATGGAAGAAAGTATCTAGATGAAAGGGAGTATCTGGATGGAGGAGAGTATCTAGAAGGAAGGGAGTATGTATGTGGTACAGGAGAGTAACGGAATGGGAGTACCTGGATGGGAGTATCTGGATGCAGGGGGCATCTGGATGCAGGGAATACCTGGATACAAGGGAGTATCTGGATGAAGAAGAGTATCTGGAAGAGAGTTTGTGGATAGAGGAGAGTAACTGGATGGGAGTATTTGGATGAAGGAGAGTATCTAGATGGAAGGGAGTAATTGGATGAAAGGGAGTATCTGGATGGAAGACAGTATTTGGATGAAAGGGAACATCTGGATGCAGGGAGTATCCAGATATAGGGAGTATCTCAATGGAGGAGAGTACCTGGATGTAAGGAGTATCTGGATGCAGTAAGTACCTAGATTCATAGAGTATCTGGATTCAGGGGAATAACTGGACACAGGGAGTATGTGAACTCAGTGGGGGTACCAAAATGCAGGGAGTATCTGGATGCAGGAAGCACCTGGCTATAAACCAAAATCTGGATGGAGGAGAGTATCCAGATGTAGGGAGTATCTGGATTCAGACGAGTATCTGAATATACAGGAGTATCTGGAAGCAGGGAGCATCTGGACTCGAGGGGGTATCTAGCTGCAGGGAGAGTATCTGGAAACAGGGACTATCTAGATGGAGGAGAGTATCTGGATGTAGGGAATAGCTGGATTCAGACGAGTATCTGAATATACAGGAGTATTTGGAAGCAGGGAGTATCTGGACTCGGGGCAGGGTACCTAGCTGCAGGGAGAGTATCTGGAAACAAAGTATCTGGATAGAGAAGAGTATCTGGCTGGGAGGATCTGGGTGCAGAAGAGTACCCGTCCCAATGTGGCAGGACACGGGAAAGGAAAAGAGCCCAACAAGGACATTTTGGAAAGAAAGAGCTAGCACTTAGGCTGAAAATTTGCCTTAAAGCCCCAGAAAAAGAACTTGGAACCCATCCTGTAAATTACCACAGCCTTCTTTAACATCCACCCACGGCAAAACATTTAAGTAAAAAAAGACATTTTGGAAAGAAAGAGCTAGCACTTGGTTTCTAATTTCTTTTTATTAGTCTGCCATGAGAAAGAAATATCCCTACAAATGAAAGAAATATTGAAGAAACAAATTGAAGGGCTTACCTTATTTTAATTAAAAAAAAAAAAGTCAGGGCTACCAGGGAAGTTTCAGACGTGCTCAATGGACACGTGATTTGTAAACAGCCGAGATTCTGGGGGACGGGGGGTGCCTCGGTGGGGATGACATTTGAGTTACGGGGACTTCATAATGGCCAGCCTTTCACATCCCATGGGAAACCCCTCTCCCCCGGGCCTTGGAGAATGGGGGTCCAAGTGCCTATCCCCCTTTGGATGTTTCATCGTTAGTAAACATCATCCGCCCAGCAACAAGCAAAGCACATCGCAAGATTACAACAAAGAATCCGCCGTGAACAGAAGGCCTCCGACTCTGCTCTCACGCAAATGTCCTTCGGGGAGGAGCCTCAGGCAGCTGTTCTAACCCTGCCGCCAACGCCTGGGCTGTTTCTGCCAACATTCTTCTATTTCTCTAAAAGAGTACGCTGAACTGTGAGAGACAGAGAGAAGAGAAAGTCATTCCCAGTTCCCTGAGCACTCACGTGGACACAGTTCCTAAAACTTTCAGGAGCTGGTGGTTTTATTTCTGCATAAGAAAAATGGGCCCAAAACTCATCACGAAAAAGCAAAACCCTAACTCTCAATCAATTCAATCAATTTCATTGAATGATGCCATTCATACAAAAAAAAAAAAAAGGATACTGCAGAAAAAGCAGAAGGAAAACGGCAGAAGGCAATTTCCACTAACGACGTCACCAAGACAGTAACAAATGCCTATAACTTACCAAATGGAAGAATAAATCTTCTAAATGAGAGTGTGCAGTTTTTATTGATTTGCAATTATGCCAGGCTGAGATTTTCTGGTCCGTTCATTTAAGTTTTGGAAACTTTATTCTGCATGTCAGTCTTAAAATTATTTTGGAGGGAGAAGCTGGGATTTGGAAGAAGGAACTAAGAACAATGGTATTTTTCTTCCAAACAGGCTGGTAGAAAACACTGGAATGCCAAGCCCTTCAAGTAACGAGGGCCCCACACATATATACCAATGTACTGGCTAACGAAGCCAGACAACTTCATTAGTGGGCAGCAGAGGAAATCTTTCTTTTCTCTTCAAGATATAGCTTGTTCTAAACATCTTTCCCTGACTCGAAAGAGCAGTCAACAAGACACTAACTTTCTTTTATTATTATTATTATTTTTGAGACAGAGTTTTGCTCTTGTTGCCCAGGCTGGAGTGCAATGGCGCAATCTTGGCTCACCACAACCTCTGCCTCCCAGGTTCAAGCGATTCTCCTGCCTCAGGCTTCCAAGTAGCTGGAATTACAGGCATGTGCCACCACACGTGACTAATTTTGTATTTTTTGTTATTGTTGTTAAGTAGAGACGGGGTTTCTCCATATTGGTCAGGCTGGTCTCGAACTCCCAACCTCAGGTGATCCGCCCGCCTCAGCCTCCCAAAGTGTTGGGATTACAGGCATAAGCCACCGCGTCTGGCGAGACACTTTCTTGAAGTCTCTATCTTTAAAACTGAATGCCAGGCACGGTGGCTCACGCCTGTAACCCCAGCACTTTGGGAGGCCAAGGTGGGCAGATCACTTGAGGTCAGGAGTTCGAGACCAGCCTGGAAAACATGGCAAAGGCCTGGTCTCTATTGAAAATAGAAAGAAAATTAGTGGGGCATGACAGTAGGTGCCTGTGGTTCTAGCTACTCAGGAGGCTGAGGAAGGAGACTCACTTCAACCCGGGAGGCGGGCACTGCAGTGAACAGAGGTCGCACCACTGCACTCTGGCGACAGAGAGAGACTCCATCTCAAAAAGAAAAAAAATTAAAATACTTTAAATCATCTCACTAAAAATACATCTCAATTTGACAGCTCCTATTAAAAATAAACGTTGCATCTCTCAGGCAAATGAGAAGGTTCCAATTATGTACAAATGAAAGACAAAACACACGCACATATATACACACAGAAATGTCTTTCTTGCCATTTTCAAAAGTGCTTCTAATGGCAAAATGCCTTTTACCCTGAGAGGCTTCTCACGAATTAAACAGTCTCTTCTTAACCACATTTTCCATCTGGTTGAGAGAAGTTGTAGAAAGTGATAGCAGGCTGGGCGCGGTTGTTCACGCCTGGAATCCCAGCACTTTGGGAAGCTGAGGTGGGAGGGCTGCTTGAGGTCAGGATGGGCAAACTAGTGAGACCCTGTCTCCACAAAATAAAAAAACAAATCAGTCGGGCATGGTGGTGCACACCTGTGGTTCCAGACAATCAGGAGGCTGAGGTGGGAGGATCCCTTGAGCCCAGGAGGTCAGGGCTGCAGTAAGCTATGATCGTGTCGCTGCACTCCAGCTTGGGCGACAAAGTGAGACCCTATCTCTAACAACAAAAATAAAGGTTGACAGCAAAACTTGACAAGCTATATTTCAGGAGATACATTTCAGGAGGACTTTTAATTCCCAGTGCACGCCAGCCAGCTGTGGACTTCCCGATGACGCAACAATCGTGTGCCACTTGGACCTTTCTTTTTTTGAAACAGTCTCACTGTGTCATCCAGGCTGGAGTGCAGTGGCACGATCTCGGCTCACTGCAACCTCTACCTCTGGGGTTCAAGTGATTCTTCTGCCTTAGCCTCCCAAGTAGGTGGGATTACGGGCGCCCACCACCACACCTAGCTAATTTTGTATTTTTAGTAGAAACGGGGTTTCACCATGTTGACCAGGCTGGTCTCGAACTCCTGGGAAAACTTCCTTAATATTTTGTTAAACAGAGACTCAGGCACACATAGGTCTTCCCTGAAAGCCCAGGCCCTAGGAAGTTTATACATTCATTGTCTCTTGAAAGTATCCCTCAAAAGCAACGAGACATAAAGGAAGACATTCAAAGCCATGCAACCAAATTTGAGAATGTGAGCAGGACAGCAAGATGGGAGAGCATGGAGAAGATAACATGGGAACACTGGCCACGTGTGCGAACCGCTGTTCCCCGTCCTTCTTACCAGCTGGCTCTGCGTTGGCGTTCCGGTGGCTCTCCATGTCCACCTCCCCTTGTTCTGCTGAAAACAAGAAGAAAACACACAGAGAGGCTCAGTGCAACAGAGAACCCTCTCCTCAAAATACACACAGAATACTTGGGCTTTCCTGAGGTTGACACTCCTATTGCTTGGATGAGAGCACTCAGTTCTGAACCCCAAGACCCACTGGGAATATGGAGTCTAACACTCAACTAAGTGAAGACTTTGCCAGTATTTTTTCTTTTTCTTTTTTTATGAGACGGAGTCTCGTTCTGTCACCCAGGTTGGAGCGCAGTGGTGCGATCTCCGCTCACTGCAAGCTCCGCCTCCCGGGTTCACACTATTCTCCTGCCTCAACCTCCCAACTAGCTGGGACTAGAGGCACCCGCCACCACACCCGGCTAATTTTTTGTATTTTTAGTAGAGATGGGGTTTCACCGTGTTAGCCAGGATGGTCTCGATCTCCTGACCTTGTGATCCATCCGCCTCGGCCTCCCAAAGTGCTGGGATTACAAGTATGAGCCATGGCGCCCAGCTGCCAGTATTTTTTCATGCATGGCACAGGCAGAGATAAACTTCAACAGGGTAATCCAAGCAGCTTTATTTTCCTCTATTTTAAGGGTTGCTTTCTTCTCCCTAAACACTGAGGAACACCCACATGGAAGCCCTTTCTATACATATATTAAAAAAAGCACATGCATCTATGAAAATAAGATTCTTAATAACTGCCCCCAAACTCATCAAACAAATGCAGACGGCTGGGCGCAGTGGCTCACGCCTGTAATCCCAGCACTTTGGGAAGCTGAGGCAGGTGGATCACTTGAGGTCAGGAGCTCGAGACCAGCCTGGCCAACATGGTGAAACCCCGTCTCTACTAAAAGATACAAAATTTAGCTGGGTGTGGTAGCGTGCACCTGTACTCCCAGCTACTCGGGAGGCTTAGGCAGGAGGATCGTTTGAACCCAGGAGGTGGAGGTTGCAGTGAGCTGAGATCGCACTACTGCACTCCAGCCTGGGTGACAGGGTGAGACTGTCTCAAAATAAAAATAAATAAATAAAAATAAATGCAGAGGCTGGGCACAGTGGCTCACACCTGTAATCCCAGCACTTTGGTAGGCCCAGGTGGGCAGATCACAAGGTCAAGAGATCAAAACCATCCTGGCCAACATGGTGAAACCCTGTCTCTATTAAAAATACAAAAATTAGCTCGGCGTGGTGGCGTGCACCTGTAGTCCCAGCTATTCGGGAGGCTGAGGCAGGAGAATCACTTGAACCCAAGAGGCAGAGGCTGCAGTGAGCCAAGATCATGGCACTGCACTCCAGCGTGGGTGACAGAGCGAGACTGTCCCAAAATAAAAATTAAAATAAATAAAAATAAATGCAGAGAATCTCAGCAGATTAGCATCTTTTCAGTACCTGGGGAAAGGGGACTTTCTTCCTTTATCCACCCTGCACTGATCATCCTTCTCAGGTTGAACTGGCTCTCCTACCCCGCCTTCTACCTCCCCCAGAATGCAGAGTGAGATGAGTGAGGACTCAGACCACTAAGAGCTGCCCCAGCCATCAAAGGACAAGAGAGCCGAGGGGTCTTGTGTACCCAGTGTTCTTCCTCCTCCAGCATTTTTTCCCAGTCTTGTTTCTATTCCCAAATTTCTTTTTTTTAAAATTATTATTAATATTTTTTTGAGACAGAGTTTCGCTGTCGCCCAGGCTGGAGTGCAGTGGCGCGATCTCAGCTCATTGCAACCTCTGCCTCCTGGGTTCAAGCGATTCTCCTGCCTCAGCCTCCAGAGTAGCTGGGATTACAGGCATGCACCACCATGCCCAGCTAATTTTTTTTATTTTTAATAGAGATGGGGTTTCACCGTGTTAGCCAGGATGGTCTCAATCTCCTGACCTCGTGATCCGCCAGCCTCAGTCTCCCAAAGTGCTGGGACTACAGGCCTAAGCCATGGTGCCCGGCCCTCTATTCCCAAATTTCTATTAAAAAATGTTTCAAGCATGCCACAATGCAAACAGGGTCATCTCCCCAAATGTTGTCGGTGTCGCTTCTTTTCCGACGCACAGCATAAGCCAACAGAATTGGAAACGCGTAAGAGATGCACAGATCTATAGGTATTTATTTCTTTCCAGTGTTGGTGTGAAGGAACACCCACGTTTTCAACACAAAGGGAAGCGGCAGAAGCAGCTCATCGAATCTGTGGCCATGCATTTCCCACTCACAAAGACCGTACTATTTGTAAAACGGCCCCATCTGTGGTTCGAATGCCTTCATAAAGGGACACGTTTGTATGGTGCAGCAGTGTAACTTTTTTTTTTTTTGAGATAGAGTCTCGCTGTGCCACTCAGGCTGGAATGTAGTGGCGTGATCTCAGCTCACTGCAACCTCCGCCTCCAGGGTTCACACCATTCTCCTGCCTCAGCCTCCCGAGTAGCTGGAACTACAGGCGCCGCCACCACACCCGGCTAATTTTTTGTATTTTTAGTAGAGACGGGGTTTCACCGTGTTTGCCAGGATGGTCTCAATCTCCTGACCTTGTGATCTGCCCGCCTCGGCCTCCCAAAGTGCTGGGATTACAGGTGTGAACCACCGTGCCGAGCCAGCAGCGTAACTTTTAATGACAGCAGAGGCAGCCTCGCCAGTTTATACTACACGAACTCATGGTTTCAGCCGTTCTTCCCTAACCACTAAATGACTCCCACATAAAGAGGCCAAAGTTCTATGATTTAAGAAAAAGAAAGAGAGGAAAAACCCCCAAAGAGGAGAACATTTGAAACGATCTGAAAATGTTCAGCACAAATGTCATTTGTTCTGCTGGTGGCAAGTTGTCAACACGGGTGCATTTTGCAGCCAACTGTCCTGGCTAGAAATTGAAAACGTGCATTCATTTCAGAGGACAAATAATTTCTCCTTCCCCCCTCACTGGTTAAAAAGCATAAAAGATATTCTTTTTATTCCTGTAATTTTATAAAACACTACATAAAAGCTGGCAAGTTTTAAAGAGGGAAAAAGTCAATTGAAAAGAATAAAGTCTTACAAGGGCAAAGTTCATCTGGGGCAACAGTTCCAATATCACGGACCTCTCAGGAGAACTGGTCTCATGAGATGCTCTGTACACCCCCATCCACGTACTCTTCCTGTCAAAACTTAGACCAAGCACGCCACATCTGACAAGTCAACTTCAAACAATTCATGGTGCTTTTCTTTCAGGTTAGAAATCATTTTTAGCTATTAGAACCATTAAGCAAAGTAATATGCCTTTAATGGGTCCCTATGCTTTGTGAATATATATTTATACACACACACACCATGCACTTGGGACCAATCCTGAGACCATATACCTGAGGATCGCTGTCTAGCAGTGGCTAATCTTTAAGTGGTGTTAGGACAGACACTTTGGGAAACACACAGGACATTTTGGACTCAGTCCTGTGGTCACTGGGGGGCAGCTTTCATTGCATCAGACTTGAGACACCTTGGGACACATCCTTCAAAGAGTGGGGGGCTGTAAAGGTGACCTCTGTGAGGTGACCAGACCCATATGGGTCAGGGTTTTGTGCCCTCACACCGTACAGTGCCCCAACACAGGAGGATCAAACCATCTGTGCTCAGCTAGAGCTACGGCTAAACCATAAGGGAGGCTGTGCCTCATTTCCACAAGAGGGCAAATAAGAAAAAAGCAAAAGGAATATGAAAAAAGAGGAAAATAAGAAAAAAAAAAAAAGAAATCAGAAAAGTCAAAGAAATAAGAGGAAAAGAATGAAGAAAAATGGAGAATAAAAGTAAAAAAAGAAAAATAAGTAAAGCAAGTAAGATAAAAAAAGAAAATGCAAAAAGGAAAACAAATAAGAAAAAGAAATAAGAGAAAAAGAAAAAGAAATAAGAAACAAGAAACAAAAAAAGTAAAAGGAATAAGAAAAAAGAAAAAGGGCCAGGCACAGTGGCTCATGCCTGTAAATCCCAGCACTTTGGGAGGCTGAGGCAGGCAGATAACCTGAGGTCAGAAGTTCGAGACCAGCTTGGCCAACATGGAGAAACCCTGTCTCTACTAAAAATACAAAAATTAGCTGGGTGTAGTGGTGTGTGCCTATAGTCCCAGCTACTCAGGAGGCTGAGGCAGGAGAATTGCTTGAACCCAGGAGGTGGAGGTTGCAGTGAGCCAAGATTGCACCACTGCACTGCAGCCTGGGCAACAGAGTGAGACTTCATCTCAAAAAAGAAATAAAAGAAAAATGAAAAAAGAAGAAAAGTAAAAAAAGAAAAAGAAATAACATATAACAAAGAAGAAAAGTAAAATAAATAGAAGGAAAAGAAGAAAGAAAAAATGGAAAGAAAGAAAGAAAGAAATAAGAGAAGTAAAAGAAAGAAAAAGAATCGATTACGCTGAAGAACAAGTCGGTGGACTTCAGAAACGGAAGGAAAATCCAGGTACAATGTGTGTTTCAGGCATATGGGAGAATCTGAAGACGACGCCCGGAGAGGCTCTGTGCTCAGACATGTGAATAGGGACCTGACCACCCAGCAATTCCCAACAGGCCTTAGAGTGTGAAGATCAGGAGATGTTTGGGTGATTCCTCAACATATGAATTTTGTTTTTCTAGGAACCAAGATGTGCACCTGTTTGGAACACTGATCACAGAAAGAGTTAAGAACCGCTTCATAGGAAGTGCAGTGAGAAATGCAAGTCAAGGGCTGAAAAGGTTGAAGATTTAAAAATCCATGCATGACCTGGAAAGTCAAATCCTTAGGACGTGAGTGAGCGTAACTAGGATACTGCAGGGAAGAGGGTGGCCACCCTGGGTCCCAGTTTGTTCCCTTGGCAGGGATGGACTTGGGGACAAAACTCATTAAAACATGGAAGTCACTGCCCTGTTACATTTACGTTTAAAAGAACATATTTGTATTTCTCTTCATTTGCTGAAGCTCTTGTGCAGAAATATGATTTGCTATAATGAGCTTCTGTGCATCAAGAAAGGCAAAAGCATATGGAATTGAAGGCAGAGAATCTGTCATGTGAGTGAGAATCCCACCGTGGTGGGAATTTGCTAGCGGGGCGAGGGGAGTGGCAGATGGAAGGGTTTGCTTTAAGGCTGCATCTTAGCAGATAAAACGATTACGGTCAGGATGCTCCGCAGGCCTGGGCTGGGTTCTCTGCTCACCCCTAGGTCTTCAGCTCATCTGAAATGGAAGGTTGAAAGAGACAAAATAATAATAATAAAAAAAAGTAAACTGGTGCTAGGTCTGCTTTTGCTGTGCGCTGGGGCCCCCAGCAGCAGGGAGGTGATAGAAAGAGCTGCTCTGAGCAAGGAGGTAACGGGAAAAGAGGCTCAAAGTGTGAGAGTGGGAAGCAGAAACCACAATGAAGGAGTGGAGGCAGGGAGACACAGAGGAAGGCAGGGAGGGAGGCAGGGAACAGGGAGGCCAGGAGGGAGGGAGGAAGGAAGGAGGGATGGGGAAAGGAAGGGAGGAAGGCAGAGAGAGAGGGAAGGGACAAGGAGGGAAGGAGGTTGGAAAAAAGGAAAGGGGGAGGTATGGAGAGAGGGGGGAAAGGAGAGAGGAGGAAGTGAAGCAGGGAGGAGGGAAATGAGGGAGGGAGGAAGGGAAGGAAGGAAGAAAGGAGGGGGGAAGGAAGGAAAGAAGGGAGAGAGGAGGAAAGAGGCATGTAAGAAAAGGAGAGATGGATGAAGAGAGGAAGAATAGAGAGAAGAAAAAAGGAAGGAAGGAAAGGAGGAAGGGATGGAGGGAGAAAAAAGGAAGGATGGAGGGAGAAAAAGGAAAGAAGGAGGGAGGGATGGAAGGAAAGAAAGAAGGGAGAGAGAAAAGAGGTACATAAGAAGAAAAGTGAAGGAAGAAAGGAAGAGATAGAGAAAAGGAAGAGAGAAAAAGGAAAAAAGGAGGAAAAGAAGGAGGGAAGGAAGGGAGGGAGGGAGGAAGAAAGAGGGAGAGTTCAAAAAAGAATGAAAAGAAAGAGGGAGAATTGAGGGCAAAGGAAGAAAGAGAAAAGCAGGGAAGGAAGAGAGAAAAGGAGGGAGGGGGAAAGAAAGGAGGAGGGAAGGAACAAAGGCAGAGAAGAAGAGAAAGAAGGAGGCAGGGAGAGCCAATAGCCTATCTTGTCAAAGCCTCAAGAAAGCCACTGTGAGCCCAGGACCCTGGTAATCACAGCGTTAGGACCAGCCACCACACCCAAAGGACGGCATCCTTAACATCCCGTGCCAACCACGGAAGCTGGGCTCTGTGGGAAGCGGTCAGGCTCCGTGCGGTTAGTGGTCTGAGCCAGGTCCTCCGTGAAGCCAACACACCCAGATGCAAAGTCACAGACGCCGAGTGCATGAGAGAAGCAGCTTAAACAGGCCCCTTCATATCATGTGGACAAAAACCAGGAGAAACCCAAGCGCCACAAACTCAAATCTGTAGGAAGGGAGGAAGGGAGGCTGGTGCAAAAGTAATTGTGGTTTTTGCCATTAAAAGTAATGGCAACATAGCAAGACTGTGTCTCTACAAAAAAAAAATGTTAGCTGAGTGTGGTGGCTCTCAGCTAATCTTTTACCTTTTTTTTTTTTTTGTAGAGACA
>NC_045456.1:20015904-20034735 GCF_002776525.5 Piliocolobus tephrosceles | reverse complement strand
CCGCAGTTAGCTTTGAACCAACATATAACAGAGCCGTCTGATTCCACAAGGAGTTTCTAATCCGTGAGCCCCAAAACATAACACTGCAAAGCTTCTCGATAAATCTATATCAAGCTACGGGATTTGATGACGGCATCTCCTTGTTGGAAAGATGCGGAAGACTCACCTGTCTACCCACTTGCCTGGGACTAATTTTAATGTAAATTTAACAAACACCGCAAATTTCAATGCAATGACACAGTCCTGGAAAATGAGTCTGTAACGGTATCCCCAAAACTGGGCATGGTTTCTTTTCTTTTCTTTTCTTTTTCGGAGATAAAGTCTCACTCTTGTCCCCAGGTTGGAGTGCAGTGGCTCAATCTTGGCTCACTGCAACCTCTGCCTCCCAGGTTCAAGCGATTCTCCTGCCTCAGTCTCCCAAGCACCTGGGATTACATGTGTGCGCCACCATGCCTGGCTAATTTTTGTATTTTTAGTAAAGCCGGGATTTCACCATGTTGGCCAGGATGGTCTCGAACTCCTGACCTCAGGCGATCCGCCTGCCTCAGCCTCCCAAAGTGCTGGGATTACAAGTATGAGCCACTGTGCCCGGCCCATGGTTTCTTGAAGGACTAGGGCATGCTATACTCACATCCTTCTTATGAAATCTCCAAGCTCCCCACAAACCTATGGGGTTGCAAGATCTCAAAATCACCATCCCAGAAATCAAACCCATAAAGCAAAATCCTGCCACAGAGGCTGAGGGCTCTGACATCTTTCGTCTTCCGGATACCTCGATCCAACATCACAATTCCCTATCTACTAATAAAACTGTGTCACTGAGATAAACATTAAACTCATTTTATAATTTAGGTATAAAAACCAAGATGTGAGTGGATGCAGTTGGAAAAGTCCTCTTTCGAGGCAGGGTCTTGGTATTTATAGAATAGTGCCTTGTTTTCGTTTTCTTTTTTTCTTTCTTTTCTTTTTTTTTTGAGACAAGAGTCTCGCTCTGTTGTCCAGGCTGGAGTACAGTGGCACAATCTTGGCTCACGGCAACCTTCGCCTCCCAGGTTCAAGCAATTCACTGTCTCAGCCTCCTAAGTGGCTGGGATTATAGGCACCCACAAGCAGGCACAGCTAATTTTTGTATTTTTAGTAAAGATGGGGTTTCACCATCTCTTGCTTCTCTTATTATGCTTTATTTATTTTCTTTTTAGTCCTTTGATTTGTGCATTTACAAAAGGCCAAGAAAATCAATCCCTGGACAACTAGAAAGCAAACCAGGAATTGAAAGTTGGACCTTCTGTTAATTTGGCATCAGAATAAAAGACTTATGGAAAATATTAGAAGAAAATTACCCTAGCATCTCAGTAGTACAAAGTGAATCTTGGACTCCCCCGAGCCAATTCTTCAGAAAGGATGCTTTCTTAAAAAAAATTATTTTGGGGGCCGGGCACAGTGGCTCACGCCTATAATCCCAGCACTTTGGGAGGCCGAGGCAGGCAGATCATGAGGTCAGGAGATCAAGACCATCCTGGCTAACACGGTGAAACCCTGTCTCTACTAAAAATATGAAAAATTAGCTGGGCATGGTGGCACGCGCCTGTAGTCCCAGGTGCTCGGGAGGCTGAGGCAGGAGAGTCGCTTGAACCCGGGAGGCAGAGGCTGCAGTGAGCTGAGATCGCGCCATTGCACTCCAGCCTGGGTGACACAGAGAGACTCCATCTCAAAAAAAAAAGTTATTTTTATATCTAGAGACAGGGTCTCTGTCTGTCGTCCAGGCTGGAGTGCAGTGGTGCAATCATGGCTTACTGCAGCCTCCAATTCCTGGGCTCAAGCAATCCTCATGCCTCAGCCTCCAGAGTAGTTGGGACCACAGGCATAGGCAAGCATGGCCAGCTAATGTTTTACATTTTTTGTAGAGACGAGGTTTGCTATGTTGCCCAAGCTGATCTTGAACTCCTGGGCTCACGCAATCCTCTTTCCTCGGACTCCCAAAGTGCTGGGATTACAGGTGTGGGCCACCAGGCTGGGACACATTTGCTTTTGTTCTTGAAAAATCTAGGAAAATTGTTTCTACTCAGTGAGAGCTTTCACTGTTCATGCCTGCCCCACCTCCTGCAATAAATGAGGATAATGCTCCCACCCAAGACCAAGACCCGGGCGGGGGGGGAGCGGATAAGGCAGAGGAAATATTGTTTTTCCTTTTCCCAACTCTATTTCCAAATTTTTGACAAAATCAAGCCCATTAAGCCCCCTGGGTGCTTTCCCAAGTTTGTGCGTCTTGGGATGTGATATGGTGAGGCTCTGTGTCTCCACCCAAACCTCATCTTGAATTGTAATTCCCATAATCCCCACGTGTCAAGAGAGAGACCAGGTGGGGGTCACTGAATCATGGCGGAGGTTCCCCCATGCTGTTCTCATGACAATGGGATGGTGCATTGCGTCCCCTTCTGCCATGATTGTAAGTTTACTGAGGCCTCCCCGCCCATGCTGAACTGTGAATCAATTAAACCTCTTTCCTTCATGAATTACCCAGTCTTAGGCAGTTCTTCATAGCAGTGTGAAAACAGACTAATACAGGATGTGAATATGAAATAGCATTACAAGATCCCAAAAGTTCCTAAGACTGCACACACAAGGTAATAAATATCCTTTGTAACTCATGAATCCAATTTGGGTTGACCCAAAGATTTTCCGAGAATCATCAATCAGAGATTTTGTAGTTTAATGCGAAAGTGTTCAACAATTATCTGTGATTCTAGAAAAGAGCTAGAGGCCAGGTGCTTTGACTCACGCCTATAATCCCAGCACTTTCGGAGGCCAAGGTGGGGGGATCACCTGAGGTCAGGAGTTCCAGACCAGTGTGTTCAACCTGGTGAAACCCCGTCTCTACTAAGAATACAAAAATTAGCCGGGTGTGGTGATGCACACCTGTAATCTCAGCTACTTGGGAGGCTGAGGCAGGAGAATTGCTTGAACCCAGGAGGCAGAGGTTGCAGTGAGCCGAGATTGCGCCACTGCATTCCACTCGGGGTGACAGAGCGACACTCCGTCTCAAAAAAAAAAAAAAAAAAAAAAACCGAGAGTTTGAAATAAAACATCTAGAATATTACACATCCTGTTCTGGCAAACAAGCCTTTCTTACCTTCTGGTTGAATATTATGTTGTGAGTTGAACAGTTTCAGAAAAGAAAAAGAAATGTCATTGAAAAGGAAACACAAATTCCCTTCCATTGTGTCCCTACTGTTTTAACCTCTCTGCTACTTCTAGAAGCAGCAAGAGGCGAGAAGAATGTTTTGTTGTTTGCTTTTTTCCAACGTGGTTCTAATTGTAGGTCTCTTATAGGCATCTCCTTGAAGGTGGTAATCTGTCCATCTGGGCCCCACTCAACACTGCCATTCAATCAGCCAAACACCAGCTGGGCACGGTGGCTCATGCCTGCAATCCCAGCACTTCGGGAGGTCATGGCGGGCGGATCACCCAAGGTCAGGAGTTCGAGACCAGCCTGACCAACCTAATGAAACTCTATCTCTACTAAAAAAACAAAAATTAGCCGTGCGTGGTGGTGTGCAACTGTAATCCCAGCTACTCGGGAGGCTGAGGTGGGAGAACCCGGGAGGTGGAGGTTGCAGTGAGCCGCAATGGAGCCATTGCATTCCAGCCTGGGTGACAGACTGAGACTTTATCTCAATAAACAAACAAACAAACAAACAAACAAACAAACAACCAAACACCATTCCCAGTAGTCCACCCACCAGGTAGGAGGCAACTGTCTTCCACACACTGCCCAAAACCCCACAGCAAGAATGGGGATATAAATACCAGCAGCTCATTTAAAGTCTGGAGACCTGAAAGCTGTTTAGGACTCTCCATTTTACACTCTAAATCATGTCTGTGGATGTCAAATGCTGGAATGATGGGAGATTATGGGGAAACTCCACCCCTACGGTCTAACTCTGTCCATACCAGCATCTATTCAAATGTTCTAGGAATCTCCCTGAAATCTTCAGGAAGCAGTGCTTTGGGTGGATGACATCAGTGACCAAGAATGAGTCAGGACTTAAGACCTAAGTAGGGTGAGACGTTCAGACACCCAGAGGCGTGAAGAACCCCAGGGGCTCCTCCATAAAACAGTAGTTGTTGGCCGGGTGTGGTGCCTCACACCTGTAATCCCAGCACTTTGGAAGGCTGAGGCAGGTGGATCACTTGAGTTCAGGAGTTGGAGACCAGCCCGGCCAACATGGTGAGACCCGGTCTCTACTAAAAATACAAAAATTAGCTGGGCGTGGTGGCGGGCGCCTATAATCCCAGCTACTCAGGAGGCTGAGGCAGGAGAATCTCTTGAACCTGGGGGGCTGGAGGACGCAGTGAGCCGAGATCGCGCCACTGCACTCCAGCCTGGGCAACAAAGCAAAACTCTGCCTCAAGAAAAAAGATAAAAAATAAGAGTAGCTGTTCCCGGTCGATGAGATCCCTGCAAACCACACTGCTTGGTCATGTAAGAGGGAGGCCAGAGCTAAATACAACTGCCCAGTGATGCATGCACGTTAGCTGTGTTCCAAATAGCAGGGTTTACTTCCCAACTTCACGGCGGATCCTAAATGATTTAGGGACTTTTGAATACGAGATCCCAAAGAGCCTGCTGACTGGCCTAGGAGGACTGCAATGGTGAGTACGTGCTCCTCCTAATTCCCCTGTAAATTTTAGTCCCGACCCAAGAAACTTCCCAGGTCCTGGGTGCTTGTAGGTTTTCAGTACTAACAGAAAGGGAATCCGCAGTGCTGGTTTTTGTTTTGTTTTTTGAGATGGAGTCTCGCTCTGTCGCCCAGGCTGGAGCCCAGTGGCGCAATCTCGGCTCACTGCAAGCTCTGCCTCCTGGGTTCCCGCCATTCTCCTGCCTCAGCCTCCCGAGTAGCTGGGACTACAGGCGCCGCCACCACGCCCGGTAATTTTTTGTATGTTTAGTAGAGACGGGGTTTCACCATGTTAGCCAGGATGGTCTCGATCTCCTGACTTCATGATCTACCCATCTCGGCTTCCCAAAGTGCTGGGATTACAGCTGTCAGCCACTGTGTCCGGCCTTGTGCTGGGTTTTAACTTAACTCTCCTGGGTGAAGAAAGGACCGTGGCAGTCCCCTCCTCACGGCTCTCCTCCTAATGATGACATTGATTATAAATAACAAGGCAGGAATCATCAGAGCTAAGTGTCTTCCACCTTTGCTCTCTGCAGGGAAACTTGTGGAGGCTTTCCTGCAGGACTGTCTCTAGCCCCTGCAACAATTCCTCCGCGTATGTACCAACAATTTCCCACTCTGTAGACATAAAAAACCCAAGCACTGCAGCAGTGAGGAACTTGTGAACTTTCACACAACGAAACACAAGGCAGAACAGCCCTGGAATCAAAGCCAGAAGGTCCGACTCCAAAGTTTTAGCGGTTTCACAAACCATCAGCCATCGTGCACCTGTTTCGTGCCAGCCCGGATTTGGTTTCTGCCTTTTAAAGAAAGCACAGTTTTCCAATCAGCAAGGCATGAAGGAGCGGCACCAGCGGAGCGAGCCTTACCGTTTTCTTTGAAGCACAGCTTCTTTTTCTGGTAAGCAATGAAGCTAGAGATGGCTCCGGCCACGGCGACCACGACGGCCCCCACAATCCCGGGGATCACACCTGGGGCGTCCGCTACAGGAGGAAGCACACAGCATCATGACTGAGACACGCATGGTGCAGAGAAGATCCCAGGGAGCAGTGGCTGGCAGAGACAGTCAGTCAGAGAGCACCAAGATCCTAAGAACATCTCAGTCACCTGAGCTGACCGATTTGCAAAGGGAGCACCTGAGAATGGTACACAGGAAGGCAAAGCAAGGCACAGCCTCCCATCGCCAGTCGTGCTGGGCAGACCTGGTCGGACCGTGGAGGGATTGGAGCAGGGAGAAAAGAGACATGAAGAGAGGCCAGCGAGGTACAGGAAGCAGCTCAGCAGAACCAAGGCAGAGACAAAGAAAGACAAAGACCGATGGAAGGAGAGAGCTGGGTCTGGGCGCAATGGCTCACGCCTGTAATCCCAGCACTTTGGGAGGCCAAGGTGGGCGGATGGGTGGATCGCCTGAGGTCAGGAGTTCGAGACCAGCCTGGTCAACATGGTAAAACCTGTCTCTACAAAAAATACAAAATTTAGCTGGGAGTAGGGGTGGGCGCCTTTAATCCCAGCTACTCAGGAGGCTGAGGCAAGAGAATCACTTGAACCCGGGAGGCGGAGGTTGCAGTGAGCCGAGATCGTGCCACTGCACTCCAGCCTGGGTGACAGAGCAATTTACCATCTCAAAACAAAACAAAAAAGAGAGAGCTGGACATCAAACCTGGAGGAAAGAGCCCAGGTAGGGGCAGAAGATGAAGCAGCAAAGACCTGCAATGCTTGGTACTTTGCCATAGCGTTCTGTATCGTTAGAATGTTCCTTTTTCACCCCCTGAAAACAGCTTTGGGTTTCAATGCAAATATTTTAAATCCATCTCTATTTATTATTATTATTGTTTATTATTTTGAGATGGGTTCTTGCTCTGTCAAACAGGCTGCAGTGCCATGATGCAATCATAGCTCACCACAGTCTTGAACTCTTGGGCTCATGAGATCCTCCCACTTCAGCCTTCTGAGTAGCTGGGACTACAGGTGTGCACCACCATGTCTGGTTAATTATTGTGGTTTTATAGAATTGGGGTCTTGCTATGTTGCCCAGTCTGATCTCGAACTCCCAGCCCAAAGCAACCTGCCGGCCTAGGCCTCCCAAAATGCTGGGATTACATGCATGAGCCACCACACCCAGCCTATTTTTTTTTAAATGTCATTCCAGCAATAATTCTTTTTTGTTTTTGGGAGACAGAGTCTTGTTATGTTGCCCAGGCTGGAGTGCAATGGTGCAGTCTCGGCTCACTGCAACCTCTGCGTCCCGGGTTCCAGCTAGTCTCCTGCCTCAGTCTCCCAAGTAGCTGGGATTACAGATGTGTGCCACCACCACTGGCTAATTTTTTTTTGAAATGCAGTCTTACTTTGTCACCCAGGCTGGAGTGCAGTGGCACGATTTCAGCTCACTGCAGCCTCTGCCTCCTGGGTTCAAGCAATTCTTGTGCCTCCCGAGTAGCTGGGACTATAGGTGCATGCTACACGCC
The DNA here is from genome assembly GCF_002776525.5 of Piliocolobus tephrosceles. Lineage (NCBI taxonomy): Eukaryota > Metazoa > Chordata > Mammalia > Primates > Cercopithecidae > Piliocolobus > Piliocolobus tephrosceles. Next base: position 20,027,591 of record NC_045456.1, on the reverse strand, counting down.
CTGCTAATTTTTGTATTTTTTGTAGAGATGGGGTTTCACCATGTTAACCAGGCTGGTCTCAAACTCCTGACCTCAAGTGATCCACCTGCCTTGGCCTCCCGAAGTGCTGGGATTACAGGCGTGAGCCACCACACCTGGCCTAATTTTTGTATTTTTTTTGTAGAGAAGGGGTTTCACTATGTTGGCCAGGCTGATTTCGAACTCTTGGCCTCAAGCGATCCTCCTGCCTTAGCCTCCCAAAGTGCTGGGATGACAGGTGTAAGCCACGGCGCCCAGCCGATGAAGAGATTCTTAATTCCAAATGCCCGATGTGAGCTTTAGAGGACCCTTCTCCAGATAGAATCTTCTCCATAACGGGGAAGGAGAATTGTCTGACTTTCAGCAAAAACACTGGCTCCAAACATGGTCTGTGGGTGGTGTGTTCACTTGGCCAGTCTTTAATATGTGCAGGACACAGTCATGTCTTGGAAAGATTTTTCAAGCTTAACTACCCCTCCCTGATGAAGTGGCACAGTAAACATGAACTCTCCAGAAGGCCAAGAGCGACGGCCTGACATAAACATGCCAGGCATGGGTTTTCTTAGCTATTTTTTTAATGACCTTGTAGTCCCAGGTGAGAGCTACAGACAGATTACTGCCTCTTCAAAGAAAGCCCAGAATTCAAGAACTGTATCCATAAAAATAATAACTACCTAAAACAAGGGTAGACTACGCACTTTTCTTTTTCCACAAACATTCGTTGCGTATTTTAAGAATTCACATTTTATCAGTGATTAAAATGGCAAACAGGTGTTAAAATCTTTGGCCAAATTAGTATCTCTTCTGCCAAAGAAGTTGCTTAAAACCAGGCATTTTGCTAGAAGCAAAGTCCCTGAGAATTTTAGAGATATGAGATACTAAAATACGAAGCTATTGTCCTCGCCCCTCCCTCTCTTCTGTCTCTCCTCTCTCCTTCCCTCTTTCCTTCTTTTCCTCCTTTTCTTCTGTTTCCCTCTCTCCTTCCTTCCTTTCCTCCCTTCTCCTTCATTCCTTCCTTCCTTTCCTCCTCCCTTCTCCTGCTTTCCTTCTTTCCCTCCGTCCCTCCCCTCTTTCCCTTCCCTCCCTCCCTTCCTCCTCCCTTCCTCCTCCCTTCCCTCCCTTCCTTCCTTCTTCCCTTCTTTCCTCCTTCCTTCGCTCTCTCCATCCCTCCTTCCCTCCTTCCTTCCTCCCTACTTTCTCTTTCTCTTACCTCATTTTTTTGTCTTTACAGTTCTAAAAGGAATTCTTTCTGTGGTTATTTTCTTGTCCCATCTAAGGGAAAAGGTTATGAAAAAGGAGACAGGAGATACATCACCGGCACTTTCATGGAGAACACAATGCCTGTTACGGCCAGGGTGGGAGCGATCCACATTCCCACCTCCCACCTGGTCCCTGACGTTCTCAAGGGCCAAGCGCAACCGAGGATCCCGCGTCACAAGCTTCTGATCGTTAGGGTGAGTGTAGGAGCTTTAGTAAACACAAGGACGAGGCTAAGCATGATGTAGGGGTCAGATCGCCAGCCAGAGCATCATGGGCAGATGACCAAATGTAAAATCTGGGTCACGTGGGCACCTGGAGCAGGGCTGGTTTGCTGGGGGGACCTCTGCGGCTATACCACTTGGGAGCACTTGGCACAGAACACCCGTGTCTCCTGCCAATAGCTTCAGGAGGCCAATGCCAGTGTAGTCCACCAGCTCTCAGACATTCTGCTTCCCCTCCTCATCACCACGTGGGAGAGACAAGAAGAAAGACGGCAGAAGCCAGGTGCACCTACCCTCCTCCCCTTCTTTCCAGTGGCTTCCTCCACCATCACTGCCTCCTTTTCCTGCAACACAAAAGCAATGTCTGCTGAAAATCTGCACCTGGAAGATTCGGGATCAAGGAAAAATTCACAGCCAGGACCGTGAAGAGGCTGGGGTCCTGCTTCTTACACTCTACAGGGGTACATGTTACCCAGCTACAGAGCTGGAGTCCTGCCTATTACACTCTAGGGGTGCATGTTACCCAGCTACAGAGCTGGGGTGCTGCCTGTTACACTCCAGGGGTACTCTGAGAACCTGCACTCCCAGGCATTATCTCTTTATTCTTCGGGCTTTAATATTCACATCCCTTAAATTACAGAAAACAGCCCAATAAAACGAAGCTGAAACAACACTAGCTATCCGCAAGAATACACAGGTGAATGGATGGGTGAGGAGGTGGTGAAAAGGGCCTGTTCAACAGGCACTGTCCCTCAGAAAAGTGGGGCAGCTGCCTGGGCCCTGAACTCTTCTCCCAGAACCGACCCTCTATGGGGCAGCCTTTACTTCCCACATCCTTGAAGCCTCAGCAAATGGGCAGTTCCCAGAGATGACTGAACATTTCACTGTGAGTTCACAGAGGGCTGAGAGTTTAGACCCTGCAGTGATTCTGCAGAGCAGGTGGGCATCATGGGATGGAGAGAGAAAAGAGACAGAAAACAAGGTAACTGTACCTTCTCCACCTGAAACACCATCCGCAAGGTCAGCATCTGAGAAGCTACCTAGGAAAGAAAATACAGCATCATCTGTCAACCTGGAACTCCTCCAAGGGTCTTCATGTCTTAGAATAAAGGAGAAACTCAGGAAAACCAGCCTGTTTATCAACATAGTGAAACCCCATCTCTACTAAGAATATAAAAATTAGCTGGGTGTGGTGACAGGCACACGTAATCCCAGCTACTTGGGAGGATGAGGCAGGAGAATCACTTGAACCCTGGAGGTGGAGGCTGCAGTGAGCCAAGATGGCGCCACTGCACTCCAGCCTGGGCAACAAGAGCTAAACTCAGTCTCAAAACAAAACAAAACAAAAACCATAAATGAAGTGGAAAAACGTGAGCATAATATTGCATGCTGGCAATATTTAGTGTCTGTAAATAAATGAAGAAGGTTTATAAATCAATAATGTCATATCAGAATGTAAGAATAAAAGGCAAAGCATACAATACACAAAATAAGAAGTACCCACGGCCAATGGATGCAGGTTGTTTTTTTTAAAATTTTAGAAGTAAAGTCATGAAACCAGGAGAAAGTTGACAGAACATTTCACACTATTTGCAAAGGTTTCCTAGGTGATAACTAATATTGGAGATGGTGTGAAGACAGGGACATTTGCACACACCCCGGCATCAAAATAAATTGCTAAAATTCTGCAGCAAATTAAAAACCAGGTCAAAAGCTATACAAGTACTCATACACATTGATCTAAACAATTTGAACGTTAGAAATTTATTCGAAGGAATAAAAATAGTGCATAGAGTTGACTCAGATTTGCTTTGTTAATTCATAATTCTAAAATGCCAGAAGAAACACAACATTTTCAGAATTAAAGGAAATACATAATTATATATGTAGTATGTAATAGTACATGATTATCGGTAAAAGTCATACGATAGAAATGATTATGTGACATGAAAAAGTGTTCATGGAATATCAGTAAGCAAAAAGTAATGTTACAACGCAGTATAAACAAAAGACTTGGAACTTTGCTTAAAATTTATTTCATTTAGATTAATATATAGGCTGGGTGAGGTGGCTCATGCCTGTAATCTCAAGAGATTTGGGACGCTGAGGCAAGAGGATTGCTTGAGGCCAGGAGTTTCAGACCAGCCTGGGCAACATACTGAGACCCCATCTCTACAAAAAATGAAAAAACTAATTGGTCACGGTGCTGTGTGCCTGTAGCCCCAGCTACTTGAAAGACTGAGGCAGGGGGATCTTTCTAGCCCAGGCATTGGAGGCTGTGGTATGCTCTTATGTTTAATATGATCACACCACTGTACTCTAGCCTGGACAACAGAGTGAGACCCTGCCTCAAAAAAAAAAAGATACATAAAATACTAGCACTAATCGTCATCAAAACGTCAACAAGATGTGAACATCATTAATATATTTCTGTGTTAAAAATTAAATATGTAAAAAAAAAAAAATCCTAAGCACATAAACTTTCGACAATCATTCAGCTAAAAAGAAAACATGGTGCTATTCAAATTACACTGAAAATGCTGTAATATGTCAGAAAATATTTTTTTTCTTAAATATTTAAGGGCAAAAAGATTTAAAACACACTAACTTCTCCATAAGGAATGTGCATGCCAATACTTTTCTCTTTATCAAGTCTATATTTAAATTCTTGTACTCAATTTTTTAGAAGTTCCATAAGATGGAACCTGGAAGTAAAAGTAGCTAACTAGGCCAGGCACAGTGGCTCATATCTGTAATCCCAGCACTTTCGGGAGGCCAAGGTGGGCGGATCACTTGAGGTCAGGAGTTCGAGACCAGCCTGGCCAACACAGCAAAACCCTGACTCTACTAAACATACAAAAATTAGCTGGGCATGGCAGCGTGCGCCTGTAATTCCAGCTACTCAGGAGGCTGATGCAGGAGAATCACTTGAACCCAGTAGGTGGAGGTTGCAGTGAGCCAAGATGGCACCACTGCACTCCAGCCTGGGTGACAGAGCAAGACTCTGTCTCAAAAAAAAAAAAAGAAAAAGCAAACTAAAAATAAAATCCAAGCTGAATATCTATTTTTGAAAGGTATATTTTCCACTTCATGAACAGGGGCATTACACTGCACAGGCAGTCAACAGTAAGCACACACTCAGCTGAAATCACCTCCTCTCTGCTGACATAAATATCACTGAATTCTGAACAACATGGAGATAGCCCACGGGGTCAGAGACTCTTACCAGAGGAACCAGCCTGGTCGGGGTTTGGATTTGGCTTCGGCTTGGGTGGGTTCGGTGGTGGTGGGTCGTCTGTTTGTGAAAGATGAGAATTGCAATTATAAGTGCCTTGCAGTAAAGAAAATGAAACATCAGTTTACATACAGATGGTTCCCTCAACAGAAATTGGACCTTGGCCTTTGTCCTGGTGGGGATACCCGTACACACAGCCTCCTGCCAATTTCCTCCCATCAACTTTGAGCCACAGTTCTTAATTTCAAGTATGTTCAATAAAAATTAAAGCGGGTATCCACACCAGCTGCAGAATTTCTGGGGCCAAAATAAAAAGGTGGGACCCATTTTTCAAATTCTATTAAGTATTCTAAGATGCAGGCACCAGAACAGTAAACCAGTATGGTGCCCATGTCAAACCCACATTCCATGGGGTCCTGTGCCACTGCACAGGTCACATGCTCGTGAGGCCAGCCCTGGCCAGGGTAGGCACATTTGTCTCATGTCCTTCCAAAGGCTGTAACAGTTTTAAAATAAAGGCACATGTACTGGTTGTAAAGAAAAACCCAACGACAACAGCAAGAACAAACCAACACACCTATTCCCTCGGTTTCCACTGTGAAAGCTGGCTCCCTTTATAATTTAAATGGGAGAATTCTCTCTGAAATGATCATAATTGGGTGATAATAAGCAGGCCAGCAGCAGAAGAGATTAAAGGATAATACTCACCATTTCCTCCATCAACAACAGCATCTCCTAAGTCAAAGTCATCCCCTAAAAGAGGGAAAAAAGCAGTTAATACCAAATTTCAGAGAGAAACGAGGAAGGAATGACCGTGAACATATCGAAAAAACACCACAGCCCCACATTCCTGAATACTTTTCTGAATATCAGCTTGACCTGGATCTCATTAGAAAAAGTGAATTCCTGACCATTTTTACATCACTATTCTCTCAGACAAAAAGAGTAAAAAACAAAGAGAGACACAGAGAGACAAAGAGCTAGGAGAGAAGCTCTCAGAGGAGGGGCAGGGGAGAGAGAGACAGAAACAAAGTAATTTATAAATGAATTGTGTTGCCTGGACCAAGGTGAAATTCCAATTCTGCCTGCACATGATTTTCTCCTGTTGACTCCCCATCCCATCATCTTCTCCTCCCAGGTCCCTAACAACTTTGGAAAGGCAGACCCTAAGAGAAGGGGACAGATGACTGTGATCAGATTTAGGCTAGAGGGTGTCTAAAATGCGGCTCTGGCAACCCACATGTGCTCTGCAATGGACGTGACAATTCACCATGGCCTCAGATCTTGTCTTCTAGTATGAAGAATGATTTTGAAAACCCAACTAAGATGGAGGAATGGTTGCTGGCATCCACCCAACAGCACGTACTGAGCCATCCTGAGTCACGTATGGGAATTTCCAGTCCCTTCCTCAAGGAGACTGTAATAGTACAAATCCAGACGTTCAACACCTACTCATTGGGTGCTGTCTGCACGATTGCATAGTTCAAGGATCTGGGGACACGGGGTCCCTTTGCTCATGAGCTGACACTCTAGACAGGAAGTGCAATAATGAAGTGGAGCTATTAATGTTTTATATTAGAAAACTCAGAAGTGCTAAGACAAGACAGTGATGCCGTAAGTTTGGGCATCATTTTTACTCTGTTTATCCACCAGTGGGGTTAACCCTTGGGCAATTCCATCACGTGGCCCTTGTTTCTGATTTTTGTTTCTGACTTTTGTTTGAAAGAACAGCACTGAGAACAAATGAGGTGTGTGCCCACATGTTGAGAGATGAGGTAGGGGAGGTCTCAGCACCAAATGCTTTCTCTCCCAGGAAGCAGAAATCTAAAGACAAAGACCAGGTGTGGTGGCTCACGCCCATAATCCCAGCACTTTGGGAGGCCAATTGCCTGAAGTCAGGAGTTCGAGACCAGCCTGGCCAACACAGTGAAACCTCATCTTGACTAAAAATACAACAATTAGCCAGGTGTGGTGGCTGGTGCCTGCAGTCCCAGCTACTGAGGCAGCTGAGGCAGGAGAATCACTCGAACCCGGGAGACGGAGGTTGCAGTGAGCCAAGATCACACTACTGCACTCCAGCCTGGGAGACAAGAAAGAAAGAAAGAGACGCCATCTCAGAAAAAAAAAAAAGGGGGTGGGGGGGAAGAAAATCTAAAGACAGAGTAACTCAGATCCTTAGAATAAAAGCACCCGGAGATACTGTCCCAATGACCCCAAAACATTTCACATCAGCAACCATTCTCTCCCTGGAATCACTAGATGCAAGTCCACAACCTAACACAATTCCAGCATTAACCAGACTCCACCCGGAGCACTCCAATCACTTCTCTCTTCTTTCTAGTTGCCGAAGTCCCGTCCTGCTGTGAGAGAAAATGATTTGTTTTTATTTTGCATACTAGAAACAAGTCCTTCTCACCAGCACTGGGCTTCTTGGGCGTTGCAGTGGGTTTCTTGTCTTTATTGTCTAAAGAGAGAAGACATTTTAGTCAGTAAAAGTTGCAGCTGGGAAAACAAGTGTTAACTCTTTTGTGGTTAAGGCTGTTTCATTTTCTTGGAAACAGTTGGAGAATGTTTTTAGCATTGCTTTTTCTCACCAGCGCAAGTGGGCTGAGCTTTACCGGATGGCTCTTGAGCCCAGAAGACAGGCACAGAGGCTGCTACCGGCCATGGTTTCCACAGAGACCAGGGGCCCCTTCTCCACTTTTTTTTTTTTTTTTTTTTTTTTTTTGAGACCAAGTGTTGCTCTGTCACCCAGGCTGGAGTGCAATGGTATGGTCTCCACTCACCGCAACCTCTGCCTCCTGGGTTCAAGCAATTCTCCCGCCTCAGCCTCCCGAGTAGCTGGGTTTACACGCGCATGCCATCACTTCCGGCTAATTTTTTGTATTTTTACTAGAGATGGGGTTTCACCATTTTGGCCAGGCTGGTCTCGAACTCCTGACCTCAGGTGATCCACCCACCTCAGCCTCCCAAAGTGCTGGGATGACAGGCATGAGCCACAGTGCCCAGCCCTTCTCCACTTCTTGACATTCAATGGGACTGTGACCGAGATGTAAGCCAGGAAGGCAGGAGAATGGCAAAGTTAGGAGAAAAACTGCCCTTTCAGAGCCCAAGATCTGTGCATGAGAAGGAGACACCGGATTGATGGTTGAAAGGCTGTTCACATTTCTCATATGAAACACACTTTTGGCTCCATCAGGCCTCTGCCTAGGCTGCCCCCTCTGGGAATGGAAGTCAAGCAGGCAAATCTGGTGGAGGTTCTAAGACTAAGGGCACCTCCCACTGCAGTGAACACCTGTTCCCAAGGGCCAAGAAGGGGTAGGTGATCAGGAAAGAGATGATCCCCATTAGCACTGTTTCTCTCAAACCATCGGCATTGCACCACAGGACATAAAATTAAAAGCTGGCACGCGCAGTGGCTCACGTCTGCAATCCTTTCACACCTCAGCACTTTGGCAGGCTGAGGCGGGAGGACTCCTCGAGCTCAGATGGTCAAGGCTGCAGTGAGCCAAGATCCCACCACGGCACTCCAACCTGAGCAACACAGTGAGACAGTGTCTCAAAAAAAAAAAAAAAAAGTAAAACATAAAGCGAAGAGGGTGGCCAAGCTTAGTGGCTCATGCCTGTAATCCCAGCACTTTGGGAGGCAAAGGTGGGCAGATCACGAGGTCAGGAGTTTGAGACCAGCCTGACCAACGTGGTGAAACCCCATCTCTACTGAAAATACAAAAACTAGCCAGGCATGGTGGTGCATGCCTGTAATCCCAGCTACCTGGGAGGTGGAGGCAGGAGAATCACTTGAACCTGGGAGGTGGAGGTTGCAGTGAGCCAAGATCGCGCCACTGCGCTCTAGCCTGGGCGACAGAGAGAGACTCCATCTAAAAAAAAAAAACTGAAGAGGGCTGTCCTGGGTTGAAGAGCATTCCTCCAAAATCCACATCCACCCCAAACCTCAATAGGTGCTCTTATTTGGAAACAGGGTCTTTGCCGTTGTAATTAGTTAAGACGAGGTTATAACAGATTAGGATAGGTCCTAATGACTGGTGCCCTTATAAGAAGGAAATTTGGATACATGGAGACACAGGGAAGAGACCAGTGTAGACAAAGGCAGAGCCTAGAGTGATGCGGCCACAAGCACAGGGACGCCTGCAGCCCTCAAAAGCTGGGAGAGGCAGGAAGGATCCTCCCCTATAGCCACCAGAAAGAACTGGATATAACTGCAGTGGATTGAGCAGTGGTTCCCCCAAAAGACATATCTACATCCTAAACCTAGAACCTGGTATTGAGACTTTATTTGGAAATAGGGTCTTTGCAGATGTGCTTGAGAAGGATCTTGAGATGAGGTTATCCTGGAGTATGGTGGCCCTAAACCCAATCACAAGTGTCCTTGTAAAAGAAAGACAAGGAGACAGAGACACAGAGGAGGAGGCCCCATGGAGAAGGAGGCAGAGACTGGAGTGATGCGGCCACAAGCCCAGGGACACCTGGAGTCCCCAGGAGCTGGGAAAGGCAGGAAGGACCTTCCCCTAGAGCTCCCTAGAGGGAGCATGGGTCTGTCTACACCTTGATCTCAGACTTGCGTTGTCCCGGTCTGGAAGATGGTAAATCCCTGTGGTTTAAGCCCCCAGTTGGTGGTACCTTTTTATGGCAGCCCCAGAAAACAAATATAAAGGGATGACAAGACCCAGAAGCAGATAGAGTGATAAGACAGATTCCTTCAATTCCTTTTCCCATACCCTTCACCGAGGGCTCTGGGTGAGGAGCGGGAGACAGGAAGAGCTGCAGAAAAAGGATGGAGTGGCCCCATGGAGAGAGCGGGTGCCGATTTCGAGAGGGAGGACGCCAGGACTGGACGCCCCTCTCTCCAGGGGGACCTCCATTTGCTCACCACCTCTAGCCCCTTCCCCAAGCACCTGGTAAGTTTTCGCTCGGCTTTGACCATCACAGGAGTGTGAATTATTCCACCAGGGTGGTTTGTTTATCTTAACGAGGGCATCTTGCTTTTCTTTGTCATCTATGAATCTAGTTTTTATAATAAGGCAGGTGGACACAGACAGGCGGACCTCCTTCACTGCACTTTGCCTTAAGGTGCTTTGCAAATACTGTATGTTTTACAAACGGAAGGTCTGCAGCAACTCTGAGCCAAGCCAGACTCTCGGCATCATTTTTTCCAACAGCACATGCCCCACTTCCTGTCTCTGTATCTGCATTTTTTAGCAATAAGTTATTTTCAATTAGAGTATTCTGTTTTTAGAAGCAATGCTATTGCATACTTAATAGACAACAGTTAAGAGTAAACATAACATTTATATGTACTGGGAAGCCAGAAATTGCTATGACTTCTGGTACTGCGGTGTTCTAGAACCGAGCCGGAAATGTCTGGGATATGCCTGTACTTATTATGTTAACATAAAATATTGACAGGATTTTAAAAATTGATGTTGTTACTCACCAGGAAGGGCATCAGATAAATCGAAACCATCATCTAAGAGGGAAAAAAAGAGTCAACTTAGAAACAAGAAAAATAAAAATAAATTTGAAAATTATAGAGATAAAAAATGATAGGTGATTTTCTTGACTTTTGTGACATTTAAAACAGCAACGTAAAAAAATTTACAAGGTGCTGTGATTTCTCTTTTCATTCTAAATATTCACTTTCATGCCTAAAAGTAAGAATATGTTAGCCTAGGTTTTAAAGAAACAATGACCTTCGAACTTAATAGAAATTAAAATAGTGGGAAAACGTGATCATTTTGTGTATTATTCTTAAAAGGCAGTTCCTTTGAAACAGAGGAGTAACAATTTTGAATATGTACTGAAAAGAACATGGGGAACAAAATTCTCCATTTTTTATTGGCAACTTTCCTGTAATTACAAACCAAAATATAGTAGACACACTAGACAACCCAGAAAGACACATGCACTATGCATTAAAAAAAAAAATCTCATGGAATCTCACAGGATGAGGAAACTGTCATGCTCAATTATTGATAGGCTATCCTGTTTCTACAGTTTTTAATTACAAGAATTTCAATGCTACTTCAACGTGGCCATCTCTGGTGCACTGAAGAAAAGCCAAATTCAGGAAAATTTGGAAAAGTCGACTTGGATTGTTTGGTTAACTGGAGGAAGAGTTAGGATAATCGTCAACATCCCCACTCCTCAGCACCAAAAGCGTACAACATCTCTCAACCGTCAGGAAGCACCTGGCGGTGGGTGCTCAGGGGTCCAAGAACAACCCGCGGGAGCCCTGTGAACAACAGAAGTGTGTCCAGTTCCACAGCAGGTGCAAACGACCGGGCTATGCTCCTGTGTGTATAAACGAAGTGTGCATGCATATGTCACAGGGCTGTGTGTGTGCGTGTGCATGTATATTTGGGCATTTGCAGTGCAAATGTATGTATTTGTGGGTTTTGTGTGCATGTATGGGGTGTGTAGGTGGGTTCTGTGTGTGTATATGTGTATGTATGTGTTGTATGTGCATATATACAGGTGTGTGTATGAGTGGGTTTGCATATGTGCATATGTGTGGGCGTGTTTCGTGTAACTGTGGAGGTGCATTTTGTGGGTTTGTGTCTGTGTATGTGTGCGCAGTGTGTCAGTGTTTTCTGTGTGCATATGTGTCGGTGCATGTTCATGTAGGTTTGTGTGTGCATATGCAGGTGTGCATAGTGTGTAGGTGCTTCTGTGTGCCTATGGATAGTTACATGTATGTGTGGGTTCTGTGTGCAGATGTGTAGGTGTTATGTATGCATATGTGTAAGTGCATGTATATGCGGGTTTGTGTGTGTATGTGTAGGCGGATGTAGTGTGTATGTGTTTTTCATGTGCATGTGTGCGGTTGCACGCATGTGTGTGCATGTGTCAATGTGTGTATATGTGTAGGTGTGTTTGTGTGTGCATGTATAGGTGTGTGCATTTGTGGGTTTGTGTGTGCATGTGTAGGTGTGTGC
>NC_045456.1:20008915-20015804 GCF_002776525.5 Piliocolobus tephrosceles | reverse complement strand
CTTGAAAGGAGTGATGGCGTGAAGGAGAGATACCTGGACCAACCACCACACAACCCTTATAAATAATTGATACCCTTGGTTTTGATGCCACATCCTCTTCCATAGTTGTTGGTTGAAATGACACGTGATTCCAGGTGAGCTTTTCCAGATAAATTGCCCTGGAACTTCAGACTTTGTCGGGTGAATCGATGTGGAATTTCAAAATGGGCTGGAATGTCTAAGATGGGTATGTCCAATATTCAGCTCAGTGTGGGGAAACTGGTGGTGGCCAGGGCTGGTTGCAGGCTGACTTGTAGGGGTGACAGTTCACCTGAGAAACAAAAAGACATGCAAGTCCTGGTTGATGAGGAGTGATTTCACAGACAGATAGTGACCGTGGAAGTCAATGTTGAAAAAACAGATTCAGGGCATAAGGGTGCAGGTTTGTTACACGGATATATTGCCCAGTGGTGGGAATTGGCCTTCTATCCCCCAAACAGTGAACATAATACCAGATAGGTCATTTCTCAACCCTCATCCACTCCCACTTTCCCCCTTTTAAAGGTATCCAGTGTCTGTTATTCCATTCTATAGGTCCATGTATACCCATTTTTAGCTCCCACTTATAAGTGAGAACATGTGGTATTTGATTTTCTGTTTCTGAGTTATTTCACTTAGGATATTGACCTGCAGCTCCATTTATGTTGCTGCAAAAGATAAAGTTTCATTCTTTTTCATAGATGCGTAGTACTCCTTGGTGTGTGTATACCACATTTTCTTCATCCAATGAACACTTAGATTCATTCCATGATTTTGCTAATGTGAATTGAGGTGCAATAAACATGTAAGTATAGGCGTCTTTTTTGATAACGTATTTTCCTTTGCGCAGATAATCATTAGTGGAGTTGCTGGGTCAAAGGAGTAGATCTATTTTTACTTCTTTGGAAAATCTACATACTGCTTCCTACAGAGGTTGTACAATTTACTTCTCAGCAACAGTGTATAAGCGTTCCCTTCTCTCTGCACTCTTGCTATAACATTCATCTGTTGTTTTTGGAAGTCAATGTTTTTCTACAAGACCTTCATATTGGCTATAAATAAAAGTGATACCTTGGAAGAGAGTCTATTTCTGGACAGCCAGAGAGGGAAATGGGAATGGTCAGCAAACATACCGGGATTGAGCTTTGTTATTTTGGTCTGGCTTGAGTCCATAAATGGAGTAGCCTTTTAGTGGAACAAAATTTCCTTCATTATAATGGCAGTTGCCAGAGGCAATAACAGTGAAAGAGCCATTTAAAAAGTCAAAAACAGAGGAATCATTTGACTAGAACCTTCAATGGCTTTGAGTCACTATGCCAGACAGCTCAATTATCTTATCTCTGCCGTGAAAAGCTGTCTTTTTCTTGTACTTACATCTCTTGAACAGAATCTCACATAAAACATACCCTAATTACACAGTCCCTATTAGACACTACACCAGGGACTGCTTGGCTTTGATGGTGCCCAGATTCTCTGAAGTCTGCAGAAATCCACTGCAGGCAGAGGCATTTGGGTGGACCATGTTCCCAAGATTATCACTTAGTAAAAAATGGCTCTCGGGAGAGCCAATTTGCATGTAGGGTGTTCTGAGGAACCAGTGTCGTACTGCCATCCTAAGGCTCCCTTATGGCAATGCCCGAGTTATGTATAATTACAGCAGCCATGGGTCTAGAGCTTAAGCCTCCTGCTTCCATGGAACCAATGCATTCAGTGACATTAATTAAATCCCACCTAATAAAAACTGTATTCTAAAACTTGGTGCAGTAGAAGGCTGAATAACCTGACCCTAGATCAAGGTACATATTGTGTGGCTGAAAAGCACTTGACTTTGTTAGACTTCATCTTTCTCCTACATAGGACTAGGTCGCCAGCCTAGAAAATCTCAAAGGTGCCTTACAACCTTTGAATGCATTGGTTCCATGGAAGCAGGAGGCTTCCCAGCACTCTGCCTTCTCCCCATTTCAGGCATCTCTGCACACCCGTTCCGTACAAGAAGGATGTACGTCTTCCCTGCATCCGTGGGTTCTGCACTGCAGGAGTAGCTCCCCACAGCTGGTCCACAGACCATCGCCCATCCCCCCAATTGTCGCCCGAAGAGATGAGAGGGCTTACAACAGTGGGGACAGCTGGTGCCAGCCCCTAACCCTACTAAACTTCCATCGAGACCCTTACAGGGCTTTCCACTGGGAAAAGTTGGGGAAAACCCAGGAACATTCAGAAGTGCAGTGACACCATGTCTTGGATGGCTTAGGAAGGATGCCGCTTATCCTGGGAGGCAGGATTGGGTGCTAGAAGTCTGGGCAGGGGGCTGTTTGAATAGCTGAGGTGAGAAAGTGGGGGGAAAAGTGACATAGCAGGTAAAATACAAGGTAAATTAAAGCATAGCCATCTGAAGAAACAACGTTGGACTATATTGGGCAGATTTAAAGACTATTCTGTGTGGGCAATCATGTTATCTACCATGCCTCCCATTTTAAATTCATATTTTCTTAGAATGTTATTATTCTAACGTACATTTAACTATTTCCAAGCACAGAATTCCGTGGCATTTAGTACACAGCATGCATAATATTGTACAACCATCATCTCCGTCTAGTCCCCGAACGTTTTTGTCACCCTCAAAACAGAATATCACCCCCATATTCATCAAGCAAAAGTTCATTTTAATTATTAAAAAAAAAAAAGACAGGCATCAGAATTTTGAGCCCTAGTCCACGCTTTTTGTTTTGTTTGTTTTTTGTTTTTTATTTTTTGAGACAGAGTGTCGTTCCCTCATCCAGGCTGGGATGCAGTGGCGCGATCTCGGCTCACTCCAACCTCCACCTCCCGGGTTCAAGCGATTCTCGTGCCTCAGCCTCCCCAGTAGCTGGGACTAAGGGCGCCGGCCACCATCCGGGCTAAGTTTTGTATTTTCAGTGGATATGGGGTTTTACCATGTTAACCAGGCTGTTCTTGAACTCCTGATCTGAGGTGATCCACCCGCCTCAGCCTCCCAAAGTGCTAAGATTACAGGCGTGAGCCACGGAGCCCGGCATTTTTGAAAAGCAATTCTTGATTTCATTTATTTTAAAAGGATCCTCTCTCTTCCCTCTGTTATGGTGATTTTTTTGTGTGGCTTAAATAGTACATTGAACCCACTAGATGGCACCAAACACTAGCATTTAAAAAAAAAACACACACAACTCAGAAATCAGTGATTTTTGACACATTCTAGTGTTCTTTCTTAGACCTTCATGTGAGGTTTAGCTGGGGGGTGAAAATGCATGAATGACAATGTTTTTGCAATGGAAGGAGCTATCTGGTGCAGAGAACCCATCTATATAATTATTATTGCATCATAGGTCAACCAGGTGTTCTTAGAATGTGAGAAAAATACAATTTCCCCATCATTTCCAGGTGAGGTCAACCAAAGGTGAGTGAAACTGGCTCAGTCACCTGCTTGGGGCACTTCCAAGGTAAATGCTGCAGGCTCCCAGAGAAGAAAATCAAATACACAGGGATAATGAGACTGTGCAAATTAAAAAAAAAAAAAATCATAATCGTAGTGGAATAGCTTAATTTTTTTTTTACAATGGAGGTATTTACCTGTCTGAGCTATTATGAATAAAAATGCATGGTATCTGTGAACACATCTTTGTCTACAGGCTATTTCTATTTTTTTCTTCTGGTTACATGTTTAGGTTCACATGCTGCACTATTTTTCAAAAGTTGTTTCACTTTGCACCTGAGAATGTAGGAGGGTTGTAGCTGCTTTATATTCATTGCTTGTTATTGTCAAGCTTGAAAATGTTATTTGTGCTCATGGTCATGTGTCTTTAATTTGCATTGCTCTGATCACTGATAATGGTGGGGATCTTTGTTTATATACCTATTGGCTTCGTGTGTGTGTGTGTGTGTGTGTGTGTGTGTATTATTGTTCTGTGAAGTATTTGTTCATTTATTTTGTCAGTAGTCTATTGGGTTGCTTGTCTTTTGTAATTGAGTTGTTTATATATTCTGAATATATAATAAATATATTTTATGTAATATTTTCTCCCAGTGTGCGGCTTATCTTTTCTTTTATTAATGATGTTGTTTAAAGAGAATTTTGAATTTTGATAAAGTCCACTTCATCAATTTTTAAAAATATTATGGTTCATGCTTTTTGTGTCCTAGCTAAACAATCTTTTCTTTTCTTTTTTTTTTTTGGCAACCTCCACCTCCCGGGTTCAAGCAATTCTCCTGACTCAGCCTCCCGAGGAGCTGGGATTAGGCTAATTTTTTTTTTTTTTTTTTTGCATTTTTTTTGTAGAGATGGGGTTTCATCATTGTTTGCCAGACTGTTCTCAAACTCCTGACCTCAAGTAATCTGCCCGCCTTGGCCTCCCAAATTGCTGGGATTACAGGCATGAGCCACCACTGAGCCCTAAATAATCTTTTCTATACCAAATTCAAGAAGAGTTGTTCATGTGTTTTCAGCTAGATGCTTAATAGTTCAGCTTTTTCATTTAGGCCTATGATACATTTTGATACAACCTTCTAAATAGTGTGGAAAAAGGGTATTTTTTTTTTAATTCCTAAAAAAATACTCAGTTATTCTTACACCATTTCTTGAAAAGCTTATTCTTTCCACATTGAGTCAATTGACCATGGATGTGTGGTTCTATTTTATATCATTGTTTTCCCTGTCTGTCCTACTGCCTGTGACACATGATATTGATACTGTTGCCTTCTAGTAAGTCTTGAATTTAAGAAGCACATGTGCTCTAATTTTGTTGTTCTTTGTCTAAATTACTTTGCTATTCTAGGTCCTTGGCATTTGCAGGTAAATTTTGGAGTTGGCTTGTCAATATAAAAAAAATCCTGCCGGGCGCGGTGGCTCAAGCCTGTAATCCCAGCACTTTGGGAGGCTGAGACGGGCGGATCACGAGGTCAGGAGTTCGAGACCATCCCGGCTAACACGGTGAAACCCCGTCTCTACTAAAAATACAAAAAACTAGCCGGGCGACGTGGCGGGCGCCTGTAGTCCCAGCAACTCAGGAGGCTGAGGCAGGAGAATGGCATAAACCCGGGAGGCGGAGTTTGCAGTGAGCTGAGATCCGGCCACTGCACTCCAGCCTGGGCTACAGAGCAAGACTCTGTCTCAAAAACTAAAAAAAAAAAAAAAAAAAAAAAATCCTAATGAAACACTGATTGGCATTTCGTTGAATCAGTAGATCAAGTAAGAGGAAATTATCACCTTAACAATGCCAATACTTTCAAATAATAAAGATGACATATCTCTCTATGTATTGGTCTTCATAAATTTCTCTCATCAACATATATATTTAAAAAATTTCAGCGTTCAGGTGTTGCATGGATTTGCTAAATCTGTCTCTCAGTACTACTTGCTATTGTAAATGACATTTAACATAATTTGTTTTCCAACTTTTTGTTACTAGTATAATTTAACTTTCTTTTTTTGAGATGGAGTCTTGCTCAACATGTCGCCCAGGCTGGAGTGCAGTGGTGCCATCTCGGCTCACTGCAAGCTCTGCCTCCCGGGTTCACGCCATTCTCCTGCCTCAGCCTCCCAAGTAGCTGGGATTACAGGCATCCACCACCATGCCCGGCTAATTTTTTGTAGTTTTAGTAGAGACGGAGTTTTTTCACCATGTTAGCCAGAATGGTCTCCATCTCCTGACCTCGTGATCTGCCTGCCTCGGCCTCCCAAAGTGCTGGGATTACAGGCGTGAGCCACCATGCCTGGCCTAATTTAATTTTTAAAATGAGCAATGTATTCCGTGATCTTCTAAATCCACTTATTATTCTGGTAGCTTTTCTGCAGATACTAGACAATTTTCTACTTGCAAGATCATGTCATCATGAATACAAATATTTTACTTCATTCCAATACATGCCCCTTCCTTCCTTCCTTCCTTCCTTCCTTCCTTCCTTCCTTCCTTCCTTCCTTCCTTCCTTCCTTCCTTCCACTGAATAGGATTCCCAGTAATATCTTTAACCTTTTTGTTTTACCCAAAAAGCTAGGCAGCTGCACCCTGCATTCGTGTTTCATCTTTGGTCTGCCTCAGTGATGAATGCTTTCTACAAATATGGCTGTCTCTGTGATTTCTCATTCAACACCATTTTCTCTTAATGTTGAATTTAGACTGGTTGCAGAGGAGCTCTTACCATGAGTCCATAACACACTTTCCTCATTATTGCCAACAAGAAGTATTTGTCTTGGACTTCTGGTTTCTCCTTCCACGGAGAACTGATTTTTCCTGGACATTAGAATTTGCAACCAGGGTTATTTTCTCTGTCTTTTTTCACAGCCCTGTGTGGCTTCCACTGCTTGTGATTCTGAATATCTTCTATCTCTTATTCTCATAAAAAGGAAGTTAGTGTTTCTGTTTTTCACCTCTATTGTGTTTTTTGAAATGATTTCCAAGTAGAGGAGAGTTCAAGATGGACTTTATTACACCATTTCTAACCAGAAATATTTCTCTTAAATAAGCGTTGTAGTAACACGGTCTTGAGTCAGCTAGGAATAGTGGGTGAAGATGTAAAAAGACTTACACTGTTTCCATTTAGTAATGGGGCTGACTTGGCGACATAAGAGGATTTCTTTTTTATTTTTATTTATTTATTTTTTTTTTTTGAGACGGAGTCTTGGAGTCTTGCTCTGTCGCCCGAGCTGGAGTGCAGTGGCCAGATCTCAGCTCACTGCAAGCTCCGCCTCCCGGGTTTACGCCATTCTCCTGCCTCAGCCTCCCGAGTAGCTGGGACTACAGGCGCCCGCCACCTCGCCCGGCTAGTTTTTTGTATTTTTAGTAGAGACGGGGTTTCACCGTGTTAGCCAGGATGGTCTCGATCTCCTGACCTCGTGATCCGCCCGTCTCGGCCTCCCAAA
>NC_045456.1:19972742-20008815 GCF_002776525.5 Piliocolobus tephrosceles | reverse complement strand
CCGCGCCTGGCCGACATAAGAGGATTTCTTGATGAAGAAGAAGAAAATCAGAAAGGTTATATTTGTGAATTTCATATGCTAACCAGCTCTTTGTAACTTTTAGTAATGTATGTTAATGTTTAAGCATAACATGTAGCTATTTTAACTATCAGGAATTTTAGAACTAGCTTTCTTCCTGAATTGTAGTAAAAATCAACTATTTATGGAATGGGAACCTTTGTCTAAATCAAAAAAGAAAAAAAAAAAGAAAAATCAGCGATTTAAAACTAAAATAGTATTATTTTTGCCTCTTTTCAGTGATTTCTGGTCTCTTTTGATAACTTTAAAAAATTGTACTGTCACATCTGTGCTATTATATAATGCTGGTCGGTTCTTTGAATAGTTTTTAGATTCAGATTGAGAACTTACATTTTATGGAAAGTCTATTCCAAACTATTCATAAATGCAAAAGCGATGGAGAATAGAAATCATCATAATAGGACATTAAAATTATATTAATTTTCTGTTAAGTACTGAGTTTATGTTCTGTCTATATTGCAATAATATTTCTAAAATGAAAAATAAATAGTTTCAGGCCATTTTTCTTTTTATTAAGCATAAGAACCTACTCTGTCTTACACATTTTGAGGGAAAAAGTTGCTTCCGCTGGCAAGCATTAGAAATGTGAATATTAAATTATTTATATTCAGTGAGGGTACAGTTGAATAATAGCACATTATATGGGATTATTTAAAAGTAAATGGAAAACATTATCTGAATCCGAATATACAAATATATGCAAGTGGCATGCTATTGTGGTTCGGTTAAATAAACGCCCCTAGGAATTTTAAGAAAACGTGCGTTGCCAAATCAATTTGTGTTTGGACATTGAAAAGAACATAATAAGACCTAGAAGAGGGGGCACAGCTTTTTCAAGTTTTCAGAATTGTCTTTTCTTTTAGTTTGGTTATGTACAAATTAAGATTGCGTCTTGAAGAGAGGCTATTGTAAGTGTGTGTGGGGAGTGCGGTGGGTGGTGTGGGGTGGGACGCTCCCCATGGACGCTCCCCACGGACTCATTTAGAGTTTAAAAATAAGGCAACATTTCCTCCCATTATTTTGGTCCATTTTAAAGGTTTTAATGCATTTTAAAATTTAATTATATTTGTTCTTCTGTTTGCCAGGCACCATGCGAGGTGCCGAGGATGCAAAATTGAATAGAGTCTTCCATCGTGGATTTCGAAACTAAAGAACACGGTAGGCAGACAGACAAACGGAAAATCAGCAGTAGCTGAATGCTGATGTGTGTAACGCACACATGTGATGTGTGATTGCTTGCAGACCATGCAGATTTGCATGCAATACCCAGGAAGCCCATCGAAATAAAAGGACTTGTGAAATGGAGTCACGCGTTTTCTTTATTTTTTACATGGTATTTATTTCTTCAGTATTTCCAATACTCTCTCCTTCCTGTTTTTGCTTATTGCACTCTCTCCTTTTCATTCCTTCCTCCCTCCCTCCCCTCCTTGCTCCCTCCATGCCTCTCTCTCTCTCCCCCCTACCCCTTGTCTATCTTTGTACATACATATAGGGAAGTATGCGTAAAACATATAACGGATTGAGTTTAAAGAATAATTTATAAAATTAACTCCCATTACCCAGGTTGAAAAACAAAACAAAAAATGCCAACCCAGTAATGAAATGTTCAGTCATTCTATCTTTTGTATTGTTTTATTGTCTATGTAAATATCCCTCAACAATACATTGTTTAGTTTTGCCTGTTTTTGAACTTCACATAAATGGTATCATAGGGCATATAGTTTTGTCTGACTTGGTTCTTTCACTATCATGATTTTGAAATGCATTCATGTCGATACATGTACACAGAGTTTATTCATATTCATTGCAGTTTTATTGTGTGAATCTACCCTATTTTCTTCATCGAACCCAATGTTGATGAGTGCATAGGTTGTTTTCAGTATTCTCTAGTCATGGGCAATGTGGGTATGAATATTTGCTCATGGGCTTTGGCCTTTTTTTTTTAATTGCAGGACCCTAGAGAAAGAGCATGCTCAAGTTAACTAGAACATGCTCACTGATTCCAAGGTGGTTGTGGGACTATTTTATTCTCACCAAAAAAAATGTATATGAGAGCTTGACTGCTTTCTATTCATACCAATACTTGGTGCAGCCAGACTATTAATTTTTGCCATCTCTTGGCAAGCAATTTTTTTAAAATTTGCATTTCTCTCATTATTATTGAGGTTAAGCATTGTTTTATAGATAGTCTGGCCAATGTTTATTCAGTCTCTCAATAAGCGGGTGTGTTTTTCAAGTTTCTGGATGTTGTGACAAAGCAATTTATAACTTGTACAGATAGTTTTTAACATTTCTGCTTCCTTAAGTGGTCAAGAGATGTATCATTATGCTTTTTATTAATTTGTATAAGTTTAAGAGGTACGGGTACAATTTTGTTGTAGATATATTACCTACTGCCTTCTGGGCTTTCAATGTATCCATCACCTGAATAATGCACATTGTATTCATGACAGAATTTCTCATCCCTCACCCCCTCCCACTCTCCCACCCTTTGGAGTCTCCAATGTCTATTTTTCCACTCTCTATGTCCATGAGTGCACATTCTTTAGCTCCCACTACAAATGAGAACATCTGTCATTCAACTTTCCAAGTTATTTTACTTAAGATAATGGCCTTCAGTTCCATCCATGTTGTTGCAAAAGACATGATTTCATTTACTTTTATGGCTGGATAGTAATTCCACTGTGTAGATATACCGCATTTTCTTTTTCAATTTTTTATTTTCATAGATTTTATTTATTTACTTTATTTTATTATTATTATTTTTGTTGGATATGAAGGCTCGTTCTGTTGCCCAGGCTGGAGTGCAGTGGCGTGATCTCGACTCACTGCAACCTCTGCCTCCTGGGTTCAAGCGATCTTCCTGCCTCAGTCTCCAGAATAGCTGAGACTATAGGCGTGAGCCACCATGCCTGGCTAATTTTGTACTTTTAGTAGAGAGGGGGTTTCACCATGTTGACCAAGCTGGTCTCAAATTCTTGACCTCAGATGATCCACCTGCCTCAGCCTACCAAAGTATTGGGATTACAGGCGTGAGCCACTGCCCGGCCTGGCCTATGCTTTTCGACCAGCAACAACAGCCAATGATTTCAACCCTTAGACGGGGTGACCTGCTCCACTCCAAGGAAGATTTCCTGTTTCTGCCTGGCCAGTATTAAATCAAACAATAGCCCTCAGCAATTTAATGGGCAAATCACTCCTCTGCTATTAGCCAGGGGATCCACATCTATCATTTGAGAGATCAGCTGTTATTCTGTTCTTGGAATGACTCAACTTTTGTAAAACACAGAAGGCTGTCCGTATACCATCCCAAAGCCACCTGTCAATTGGGTTAACTGATTGTCTTCTCTTTTTCTTCTTTCCTGGCCTGGCCCTAGCCAAGTGTCTTCTCAGACAATTGATTAGTGAAGTGTAAATATAAGTCATTCAGCTGACTCTTTCAATTGCCTTTTGAGAGTATCTTTTTAGAGTATGCAGATGGAGTTTGAAAATGATCTACTGAAGTTTTTGTTGCTATGAGGAAGAATATAAAAGGACAATGTCAATGCTTCACTTTCTTACTCTTTCTGGTCCATTGGTTAAATATTATCTTTTGAAAATTGTTTTTCAATTCCCTACCAGAATTGTAAAGCTTACTTACTTACTATATCTTGTATAACAGCTGCTCAAGTCCAGGCGTGGTGACTGATGCCTGTAATCCCAGCACTTTGGGAGGCTGAGGCAGGAGGATGGCTTGAGTTCAGGAGCTCAAGACCAGCCTGGGCCACATAGTGAGATCCTATCTCTACAAAAATTTTTGAAAAGTTAGCCAGATGTGGTGGTGTGTGCCTGTAGTCCCAGCTACTCAGGAGGCTGATGGGGGAGGATCCCTTGAGCCCAGGAGTTCAGGGCTGCAGTGAGCTGTGATTGCACTGCTGCACTCCAGCCTGGGTGAGTGTGAGATCCTGTACCTAAAAAACAAAACAAAACAAACAAACAAAACTCACTTAAAATGTTGCCAAAACCCAGATCAGTTTGGAAAGGGTGAAGATTTATGTCTGTGGAGATGTTCTCAATAATACATTTAGTGAAGCAACAGTCTCGTGGAAAGGAATGCAGGCATGAAAGAATACACCCTAGGTTCTGAAAGTGTTTCTGGAAGTCACAACTGTGTTCGATCAAGAACAGCACCTATGAGTATACAGATAGCTCTAAGGAGATTACCTTGAAAGAGTCAAGATTCTTTATCTGTGTACTTTCACAGATTTAAATAAAACACGTGTATTTTAGAATCGTCAGTGTTGCCCTTAAATGTCATACTTGGTACTCCCCAGTACTAATAGTTTCTGCAGCTCTATGTGCAGAAAACACAGATCTTAAAATGGAAGTTTTGGGGCTGGGCGCAAGTGGCTCACGCCCATAATCCCAGTACTTTGGGAGGCTGAAGCAGGAGGATGACTTGAGCCCGGGAGTTTGAGACCAGCCTGGGCAATATAGGGAGATCCTATCTCTACATAAAAAATTAAAAAAATTAGCTGCATGTGGTGGTGCACACCTGTAGTCTCCTCTACAGCTATGTGGAGGCTGAGATGGGAGGACTGCTTGCGTCCAGGAGGTTGAGGCTGAAGTGAGCTATGATTGTACCACTGTCCCCCAGACAAAACGATAGAGCAAGGCCCTGTCTCAAAAAAAAGGAAGTTTAAACGAATACATTTCTGCATTCTTTTTATTCATCTCATACTACCAAATGGCAAATGCAGATGCTTCATTTTCTTTACTCAATCCCTCAATAAAAACATGCTGGAGAATCAGATGCCTTTGTGTTGGTCAGTTTTGATTTGGGGATAAGTAAAACATTCTGATCCCTCTATGTTCATTGCCCAAGAGTATTTTATGTATAGAATTTGCTTGAATTATTCTGAATTAATGACTTGCTTTTTTATGTACAAATATGTTGAGCATAGGTCTAAGCTAGGTAGTATAATTTTTTTCTGGCCTCCTAAAAATTCAAAAGTTTTAAGAATATTTTTATTTTTTCTTGATTATGGAAATAACATGAACGCCCTTTGGAACTGGTGATCTCCTGGGGAAGATAAAGTTATATACTTATAAATAAATAATAACTCCGGTTCAAGGATCACATAAACTTTCTACAGAGAAAATAGCACGAGAAGTTGACACAAGACAAAATTGAGCTGTATCTATAAAGTATCAAAAGTCACTAAGTGAAAAAAGCCAGTTATGAATGTTTAATCAATGATTTAAAAATTTTCATTTTTTAGCCTGTACACCTGGCTTTCTTTCTCGTTCCACAAATTTGAGCAACTGTATATTTGTAGTACATAAATAACTGGGTGAGAAGCATAACTAGGCAATACAATATTATCTCCAACAATATTTTGACTGTTTTGCCAAGTAGAATGAGCACTTTCATGGTGTATAGTCATAGATCAATAATTTTTCTCTTTGCATTTAAAAGACATTCAAAGAAATTTAGATAGAGTGCATGAATAGAAGGCCTTAATATTTTCTCATTTTCCTACTTCTTGAGAACAGCTTGCTAAACACTTGCACTGTATTGACCTTTAAAGATGCTCTTATGAGGGAGAAGTTTTTTTGTTTTTTTGTTTTCGAAAGGGTCTTGCTCTGTTGCTCAGGCTGGAGTGCAGCGGCACAATCACAGCTCACTACAGCCTCCACCTCCTGGGCTCAGATGATCCTCCTGCCTTAGCCTCCTGAGTAGCTGGGTCTACAGACTGTGCTACCATGCCTGGCTAATTTATTTTATTTTATTTTATTTTACTTTTTGTAGAGGTGGGGTCTTGCTATGTTGTCCAGACTGGTCTCAAACTCCTAGGCTGAAGTGCTCCTCTAACCTCAGCCTCCCAGTGCTGGGATTACAGGGGTGAGCCACCTTACCCTGCCTGGAAGAAGTTAGATCCAAAGTTCCTTCAGGGAGGAATCCTTCTTCATTTTAAAGTTCTGTTTTCCCTTATTCCAGAGCCATGTATTAAAAAAATTAACGTATCATTTTGCCTTTTGATTACCGGATTCTTCTGTTTGTCCCTTAGAATATTTTACCAGGCATATACCGATATATGGCAATAATTAGACTCCAACTATTTGCTATGAGAAACAAATGTATTTATTCATTGGTGTTTAATCTTGGCATGAAAAGAAGCCAAAAACCATAATTTAAGCAGTTAACACATCTAATGTTGTAAATTATTTCTCACAGCAAACTTAAAGTCCACATATGCTTAATCTTTTAAGAGTTAATCTTTTTCTTCCATTATTAAACATCAATGCACTTGAGCATTTTTTGTTTGTTTGTTTGTTTTGAGACAGGGTCTCTCTTTGTCACCCAGACTTGAATGCAGTGACATTAGCATGGCTCACTGCAGCCTCAACCTCCTGGGCTGAATTGATCCTTCTGCCTCAGCCTCTCAAGTAGCTGCGACCACAAGCATGCACCACCACACCCGGCTAATTAAAATATATATATATTTTTTGTAGAGAGAGAGTCTTGCTATGTTGCCCAGGTTGCTCTTGAACTTCTGGGCTCAAGTGATCCTCCTGCCTCAGCCTCCCAAAGTGCTGGGATACCAGGCATGAGCCATCATGCCCAGCCTGCCTGGGCCTTTCTGAAAAACATCCCAGTTTTTCAGGAGAACAAAGAGGGTTTTCTCATTCTACCAACAATAGAACTTCTGTGAAGAGAAGTGGGTGCACTAGCAAAGTAGAATTGGTTCCAAATGATGGATGACTGCACGCTTGGCATTGACAGTGAGTCCTAGCCTTCTGACAGCTGCCTTGGCAATAACATCTATCAGCAGAGAATGTTTCACGGAAAGACACTGGCCATGCGTCCCCTTTTCTGGTTCATAAAGAGTTCAGCATGAGGAACTATCAGTCAGAGAGAGAGAGAAAAAAACGGACACTTTCTTTTCCTGAGATGGAAATTTCATTGCTTAAATGATAAATATACTTACAGAACAGCCAAAGAGATGGTGCTTTAAAAGACATCAAAACTAAAGTCAATTCTCTTTTCGAAAAGAAACATGATGTTGTAATATTTTGATGTGGCTGCTGTAATTGTGTGTGCAAGTACTTATACAAAGAGTGGGGACAGGACAATTTCTTAGGAAGTTGAAATTATGAATTCGAGTGAGTCCAGACCCTGTCAGCCCAAGTTCAGATTTGAAATGTGGTGTTCACATGCCATTTCATTAAGCTCTTGAAATACATTGAAATTAATGATATACATTTTGTTTAAAAAAATTGCTGTAAGCAGGGAAAAAAAATCAGAGGTGGTTACATGGATGACAAATGTTCTACGCTGTAAATTTCTGGAAATTTGAAATCCATACAAAGTTAAACAGTCGGGTGTGGTGGCTCATACCTGTAATCCCGGCACTTTGGGAGGCTGAGGCTGAAGGATCATTTGAGGTCGGAAATTCAAGACCAGCCTGGCCAACATGGTAAAACCCCATCTCTACTAAAAATACAAAAATTAGCTGGAGGTGGTGGCAGACACCTGTAATCCTAGCTACTTGGGAGGCTGAGGCAGGAGAATCATTTGAACCCAGGAGGCAGAGACTGCAGTTGACTGAGATCACACCACTGCACTCCAGCCTGCACTACAGAACAAGACTCTATCTAAACAAATAAACAAAACAAAGAAACCCCAAACCCAACCAAAAAAAGTTAAACACCAAAACACTGAGAATATGTTGTTGTTTTTTCCTATGAAACCAATGATGTATCACTTTGGGGTCTTTTACATTTCTCTTCCATCTGTTTTTCAACTTATAGTAATAATCAGATCATCTTTCATAATTCAGAGTCATAGATTTGTTATTTATGGACCTTTTTTGATATTAATTTGCAATGTCACAAAATTTTTCAGCGTAGACTCTCAAAAACTGGCTATGAACATAGTATGATTCAAAATACATTTGCAGAATGGAGTTTCCATTTTTATGGTCCAAAACAATTTAGTTGAAGGAAAGGGGACACATTTGTAATTGAGATGGGATGGATGAGGGCTTTGTCAACTTTCTAGGATTATACTTCATTATGGAGAAATGCATTGAAATTTCTAATACAGAGAAGTGTGATTTTCTACATGTGTATCTTTTGTTATTTAAATGGAAGAGATATGGGGATTATTTCACATTTATGAATTTTTAAAATTCAGGCCACAATGATGAAAGCAAGTGAACATGAGGACAATTTCATAATTAGGACTTGTAACTTTCCAGGAGCTAGACCAAAACAAATTTGAGTCAAACGTGGGGTTCAGTATCTCTCATAGTCACCTGTGTGTTGCTCTGAGTGGTAGCAGAGATGCAATAGAAATGAAAGTATGAAAGAGGAAAGATAAGATGTGGTTAAGAGGATGGAGAAAATTAGGAACAAATCAAAGGACAGAGAGAAAGACAGTAGAGGGAGAAGTTGAAAGGAGAAATTTTAAATCAGGCTGCCACAAAACACAACTTCTTCTTACACTGTGAGCATGGAGAACTGTGATTTCCTAAGGAAGAAAATACCTTTATTTTCTGTGCATTATGGTCTATGCTGTGTTGACTATTTTGTGCAAACATGTTGTTCTGCCTTGAGGTAAAAAAGAACACAGACTAATAGCTTACAGGAAACAAATTCTCCCAGCAAAGTCATAACTGCTCTTAGCTTCTGCTTCTGCAGAGAGGCAGTGCTGAGTGCTGGAAAGAATCTAGGCCTGGGTTTTGGAAATTCTGGGCTCACAGTCTAACTCTATGATTTTGGGCTGCGTAAACTAAGAAGTATCTTCTGGGAGCCATTTCTTCAATAGTACAATGGAAATGAAACACACACACACACACACACACACAAACACAGAGACAGAGAGAGAGAGAGAGAGAGACCAGAGAGAGAGAGAGAGAGAGAGAGAGAGAAGGAATTACTACTATTGGAGAAGTTTCTTAGCAAATATTTGAAGAATGAGTTTTGTTCAGTTAGCTGAATCAGCCTCCACTGAATGGCTAAGCTCTAATTCTAGAAGAGTCTCTCTTTCTTTATTTTTAAAAATTATTTGAGACAGGGTATTGCTCTGCTGCCCAGGCTGGAACGCAGTGGCGTGATCATAGCTCACTGTAGCCTCAACCTTCTGGATTCAAGCAATTCTCCCACCTCAGCCTCTTGAGTAGCTAGGACTATAGGCACACATCACCACACCCAGCTAATTTTAACTTTTTTTTTTTTTTTTTAGAGATGGGGGTCTCACTTTGTTGCTTAGGTGGGTCTCAAACTCCTGCGCTCAAGCAGTCTTCGCACCTTGGCCTCCCAAAGTACTGGGATTATAGATTTCTTAATGTTTATTTTTGCTTCCTCCTACAGCTGGGAGAGGAGCCTTAACTACTAGAATTCTCATTGTGTTAGAACTATTGCCCTTCACCTGGTCATCTCTCCTTAAAATCCACTTACTATAGCTTTAGCAATGGTGTGTCTTTAACATGTATGGCTGGGCACAGTGGCTCATGCCTGTAATCCCAGCACTTTGAGAGGTCAAGGCAAGTGGATCCCCTGAGCTCAGGAGACTAAGACCAGTCTGGGCAACATGGCGAAACTCTGTCTGTACCCAAAATATAAAAATGAGCTGGGTGTGGTGGTGCATACCTGTAGTCCCAGCTACTCGGGAGGCTGAAGTGGGATGATTGCTTGAACCCAGGAGGTCAAGGCTGCAGTGAGCTGAGATTGCACCACTGCACTCTAACCTGGGTGACAGAAGGAGACCCCATCTCAAAATGAAACAAAACAAGTATGTCAGACCCCTGAGGTAGGGTCTCATTTTCTAGTGCAGGTTAGCCCAACAGTACTCAAAGCCTGTTCCATGGAGTAGCACCTCCAGCAGGACTGGAGAGCCCCAAAGATGCAAATTCTTGGATTTTCCCATTTGCCTACTAAATCAGAACCTCTGGGGTGGGGTTCAAGAATCCATGTGCTGTCAGGCCCTTGGGGTGATCCTTATGTGAACTAAAGTTCGTACAGCCAGGCTCTGCTGGAAAGTACATTGGACAGGCAGTCAAAATAGGGCTTTTCTTCTCATCCTGACTAACAATTAACTTTGTGAAGGTCACTTCATCTCTTTACGTCTTAGATTCCTCCATATACCCCCTGCTTTTTGATGGTGTGTCGAAGAGTGCAGAGACTGCATCATGGACAGCAGGACAACAGAAAATGCAGTGTGCTTGGTTTCTCAGTGTGATGACTTAGGGAAGCTCGAACCATTATTTGGCTTTCTCTGTGTGGATTTGGGCAACACAGCTGGGCTATAAACATTGTCTTTGAAGAATAGTTTAAGGAGATGGCACTAGACCCAACTTCCTTCTCTGTTGGTTTTTGTATCTGCTGTGGTATGTTTTTTTGGTTTTGGTGGGCGGCAGTGAGCATTAACTTGGACATAATGTGAAGAAAACTTCCAAATAATAAGTGCTCTTAGTCTGTCTGCTGTCATGGGAGCTTTCAGGCCACATGGCCCATCCTCCAGGGTGAGGAGAGAGATTCTGGAACTAGGTGAGGCGCTAGAATTCATGGCTGTTGATACGTCTTCTGACTGTGAAATTTTTCTTCAAAAGCTAGTGACCTCATGACTACATATAAATGCTTTGTGAATGAAAACAGTGTTACCGGAAGAAAAAAATTGGTTAAAGATGGTGA
Source organism: Piliocolobus tephrosceles (assembly GCF_002776525.5). NCBI lineage: Eukaryota > Metazoa > Chordata > Mammalia > Primates > Cercopithecidae > Piliocolobus > Piliocolobus tephrosceles. Next base: position 19,998,060 of record NC_045456.1, on the reverse strand, counting down.
GAGGCCCCGTGTGGTGGCTCACACCTGTAATCCCAACACTTTGGGAGGCTGTTGAGGGGGTCGCTTGAACCCAGGAGTTTGAGATCAGCCTGGGCAACATAGTGAGCCCCTGTCTCTACAACAAATATAAAAAATTAGCTGGGTGTGGTATGATGCAAGCCTGAAGTCCCAGCTGCTTGGGAGGCTGAGGTGGGAGGATTGCTTGAGCCCAGGAGGTTGAGGCTGCAGTGAGCCATGATCCCGCCACTGCACTCCAGCCTTGGTGGCAGAGCTAGACTCTGTCTCAAAAAAAAAAAGATGGTGGGAAAAACAAGCAGTTGAGTATTTCAAACAATGCTAATAAAACTGTTTAAAAGTTTATAAGAAAAAAGTAAGCTACTTTGAACATTCTGCAGGAATACAGCAAATATATTCTTATACTGCTCATTAAAATACATTTGAGGCACCTGATGTCAACTTATTGTTCCCTTGACCTACCCTCAGGATGTGGAATAAACTTGATTGAACTCAGCTTACGATGGGATTAAGTTCTTCCCAAAGTACAGTGTAATACATTTCACTATAATTCCAAATTATTATTACAACAATCACACCTTGACAAAACAGAAGAATTGGAGTTAATAAACATCCTAACTCTTGTTAAGATTTCATCAGGTATTAATTTTAAAATTAAGTGTTAAATATTTATTAAGTATGAAGTAATGTTACATATTAAATATTAAGTATTCAATATTTAAAATATTAATTGTAATATTAAACTGCAGAATGAAGTTGCACATTAGTTATGAATTTAAAATATTTCTTTGTGGATTTAATGTGTGCAAATGCAGATTCTTTTTTTCTTTTTGTTTTTTTGAGACAGAGTCTTGCTCTGTCACCCAGGCTGGAGTGCAGTGGTGGAATCTTGGCTCACTGCAACCTCTGCCTCTTGGGTTCAAGTGATTCTCCTGCCTCAGCCTCCTGGGTAACTGGGATTATACGCATGCACCACCATGCCCAGCTAATTTTTGTATTTTTAGTAGAGATGGAGTTTCTCCATGTTGGCCAGGCTGGTCTTGAAGTCCTAACCTCAGGTGATTCACCTGCCTTGGCCACCTAAAGTGCTGGTATTACAGGCGTGAGCCACCGCGCCTGGCCAGATTTTTTACATGGATATATTGTGTCATGGTGAAGTCTGGGCTTTTAGTGTAGACGTCAGCAGAATAGTGTACATTGTATGCAGTAAGTAATTTCTGCAACTAGGTGAGGAGCTAGGATTAATGTACCTGAATACTGTACAAGATACACTCCCACCCCCACCTTTTCTAGTTTCCAATGTCCATTACTCCTCTTTCTATGCCCATGTGTACACATTATTTAGCTCCCAGTTCTACGTGAGAACATACAGTATTTGACTTTCTGATTTTGAATAATTTCACTTAATAGGCTCCAATTCCACCTATGTTGCTGCAAAAGATATGATTTCATTCTTTTTTATGACTGAGTAGTATTTCATTGTGTGCATGTAAATATATACAAAACATTTTCTTTATCCAGTCCAATGGACACCTAGGTTGATTCCATATCTTTGCTACTGTGAATAATGCTTCAATAAATATGGCAGTGCAGGTATCTTTGATGTAATGATTTCTTTTCCTTTGAGTGGATTGGATACTCAGTAGTGGGATTGTTGGATGGAATGGTAGTTCTATTTTAGAAATCTCTGTTCTGTTTTCCATAGAGGTTGAACTAATTTACATTCTCACCAGCAGTGTATAAGCCTTCCTTTTTCTCTGCATCCTCGCCAGCTTCTACTATTTTTTGACTTTTTAATCATAGCCACTCTAACTGGTGTAAAATGGTGTCTCATTGTGGTTTTAATTTTCATCTATAATGATTAGTGTTAATCATCGATTTAAGCATACTCTGTTTTAGTTAGTTTTATATGTTTACATGTTAAATAAAAGCTGACATTCTGAACAGATCTTAAAGCAATGAGTTATCAGAAAGAATTATTTTAGTTTTGTTGAAGTCATGTCTATATTTGACTTCCAAACATACATAAACCTCAAATGTCCTACGGGAGATAGATTTGAAAGCTGTTGATAACAGAGATGGTTTATATTCTTTGTTTCCTAAGTCACTGTAATTTTATAATGCTGATAAAATCTGTCCAACAGAGAAAAATAAGGTTTTGTGAATGCACCTCTGCATGTCCAACACAGAAATCAGTTTCCCTGTCCAGGACAAAATAGGAATCACAGAAACAGAAATTAAAATGTTTGGAAATCAAATTAGCATTACATATTCCTTGGTAAAATTGTGTCTACAAATATACACCAATATGGAATCACTAGTTATTTCTCTGTGACACACTGCCCTGAAACTTAGTAACTAAAAAAAACAACTACTAGTTGTTAGCACGAGAGTGTCTGGTTTTGTAATTTGGACTGGGCTCAGCTGGGTGGCTCTTCTTGCCTTGCCTGAACTCCCTCATGATCTGTGGTCAGTTCACAGGTTGGCTGGGGGCTGGAGGGTCTAGGACAGACTCAGGCAAGGTGACAACTCATTTCAGCTTCTAGTGGTTTGAACAAACTCCAGTAGTTTGGTTCAGATTTGTACACATAGGACCTGGGCAGAGGTCCAAGAGCTGAAACATGCAAGACCTTGTGAAGCCCAGGTTTAAAACTGGCATGCTATCCCTTCTGCTGCATGCTGTTGACTAAAGAAAGACAATGCAGATTCACAGGGAGGGCTAATGCACTTCACTTGTTAATGGGAGGAGTGACAAAGTTGTCTTACATAGGGAGGGGCTATGGCAGGTGGCCAGTTTGCAATGAACCACAAATAGTAAAATATACTATTGTTGAGTTCTCTAAAAGTATATTATATTTCATCTCAAAAAAAAAAAAATCTAAGAGAAGTGTTGAAATCTCTCTAGAAAAGACCATATAGCTAGATTTTTAGGTTTTCAAATTGATTATGATGATACCAAAAAATTAAACTATTGGATTAACTTGGAAATTAACAAAGCACAGTACAGCTTTTATAATGGTGCACTCCCATTATTCGTTATATAAAGTATTTAAATCCAGGAACAGATAGTAGGGATTGTCAAATAGAAGCACTTTAACTGAGAACCATACAGATGTGTCACTAAAGTATCACTTAACTCTAGCCATTTAATAATGCACACTCATATTTTTAAGGGAAAAGAGTGAAATAAAATAGAGCACGTAGCTTTCATATAAGGAGAGGGGGAATATAGAAACAGATTTTAACTCAATCAATTCAAGAGTAGGCAGCAAAGAAGAAAATGAAGAGCGTTTGGTAAATGGAAGACACAAAATAAGCAGGAGAAAATAAGATCCAATATATCAGATATAAGAATAAATGGAGTTCTCTTTGCCATCTTTTCTCCTCCCTTGGAGATGCTGCCATGAATGTGGAGGTTTGCAGTTTCAGAGGGTACAAGATCTACCCCAGACATGGGAGGCGCTATGCCAGGACCAACGATGGGAAGGTTTTTCACTGTCTTAATGCAAAATGTGAGTTGGCGTTCCTTTCCAAGAGGAATCCTTGGCAGGTAAACTGGATTCTCCTCTAAAGAAGGAAGCACAAAAAAGGACAATTGGAAGAAATTCAACAGAAAAGAACTGGCCAAGCAAATTTCAGAGGGCCCTTACTAGTACAATCTCTTGCTGACATAATGGCCAAGAGGAATGAGAAAATTGACACTGGAAAGGCTCAATGAGAACAAGCTATCAGGGCACATAAAGAAGCAAAAAAGACTAAGCAAGCAGCTAAAAAGACTGCAATGGCTGCTGCTAAGACACCTATTAGGTTGGTGCAAAAGTAATTGTGTTTTTGCCAAAGGCAGCACCTGGGCAGATGATTGCAAAGCCTGTGGAAGTTTCAGCTCCCCAAGTTGGTGGAAAACGCTAAGCCAGCAGATCAGATTTTAAAGTAAAGATTGGACTATAACTCTAGGTTGTGCTGGAGATTTATTCTCATGATAGGCATGTTGGGCCTTACATGATCATAGGTGAACTAATAAAGTTAAGAATATAAGAGGTAGGTATTTTATTAAAAAGTCTATTTGCTTAGCTGGGGTGTGTCGAGCACATTACGAAAACTTCTTTGTCTTAACTTTTTGTTTACAAGGCTGTAAGTACTAGGATGTTACATGGATTTGCCTGGCTCGGTGACAAATGCCTGCAGTCCCAACATTTGGGAGACCTAGGCAGGCAGATCGCCTGACCTCAGGAGTTCAAGACCAGCCTGGGCAACATGGCGAAACCCTGTCTCTACAAAAAGTACAAGCCCTGTTTCTACAAAAAATACAAAAATTATGAAAATGAACTGCAGGTGCATGGTGGCATGCACCTGTAGTTTCAGCTATTTAGGAGGCAGAGGTGGGAGGATCATATGAGCCCAGGAGGTTGAGGCTACAGTGAGTCAAGATTGCACCACTGCCCTACAGCCTGGGTGACAGTGAGACCCTGTCTCAAAAATGAAAAAAAAAAAAAAAAAAAAGATGTACTTTTTAGACTATTTTTTAGTTAAATTACCTTTTCCTATGATAGACAAATTTAGTTTATATTGGGTTTGCCTTGTAGTTATTGGTATCTTGCCTATCATTTGCTAATAGGTGAGTCGAAGGTGCTTAAAACTATCAGCTGTATTAATCTGCTCTTGCTTACTGAAAATATGCCTAAATGAAAAGCACGTCTGCTTGAGTAAAGAGTAGCCTTAGCTAGACTCCTAGAGTAGTTTGTTGAGCTGGGGGTTTGCCAGAGCCATGCTAAATTGCAAAAATATCTGAATAAACTGCTGATATTCAAGAGCTATGTATATTGAAGATGTGATAAAATAGTAGTAATCAAAACTTACCTGTAAAGAATAGGCTTGTCCTTCTACAGAAAGTAGATCGTTTTTAACCTGCCAGCCTGTGCCAAGTTGCAAGGATACAGCAGTGGACAAATCACAGTGCTCTTTCAGGAAACATCAGAACACTAGGTGAGGGTATAGTCAATGTCAACATTTTCCTCCATCCCCATTCTTTCCAAGGTGATAGAATTAATTTTTCATTCTAGTGCATGTTACATTCAGACAGTTAAGTGTTGCAGATAAAATGAGTAAGTCCCTTTGGGAACCCGAAAGTGGAAACCATATGTAAAATCAATATAAGACATATGTAAAGCTGGGTGCAGTGGCTCATGCCTGTAATCCCAGTACTTTGGGAGGCTGAGGCGGGCGGATCAGTTGAGGTCAGAAGTTTAAGCCCAGCCTGGCCAACATGGTGAAACCTCTTCTCTACTAAAAATACAAAAATTAGCTGAATGTGGTGACACGAGCCTTAATCCCAGCTACTCGGGAGGCTGAGGCAGGAGAATCCCTTGAACCCGGGAGGTCGAGGTTGCAGTGAGCTGAGATCGCGCCACTGCACTCCAGGTGGGCAACAAAGGGAAACTCCGTCCGCCTACTCCCCCCGCCAAAAAAAGAAAAAAAAATGTAAGGTAATACAGACTTTTGCTCATAAAAGCTAAATGTTAAGATTTTGCTTGGGGATAAAGCTCCCTTTTTTGGTATAGACAATATTAGGTTATATTTAGGAAATTACTGGGAAAATAAAATCATACCCAACTTGATAACTTTTGGATACTAAAATGTCCCCTTAAAAATAAATATATATATAAACAAATAAATGTGAATGGATTAAACTCACCTCTTAAGAGACAGATTTTTTCTAAGAGTGAACAAAAAAATAAAAATTTAAGGAGACACAAGTGAAGCATAAAAAACATAAAAGTTTGAAAATAAATATTAAAAACAGAGAAAATGACGCCAATAAAGCTGGCATAATAATGTATTAGAAAAACAGCTTCCAGGCAGAAATCATGACTGGGGATTACAGGATTCATTGCTTAAACAAAGGAACAATTTACTAGGAAAATATAATAATCTTTAACCTATATGAATCTAACAAAATTGCCCTAAAAGTACAAAGCAAATTGTCATAATTATAGAGAGAAATTTAAAGTCACGACTGTGTAAAAAAATTAACGCTCTCTTGAAATCTGTCAAACAGATTTTTTAAAAAAGAATAACACTGATATCAATGCATAGATAATCAGGTTCTTTCCAAGCACAGAGACAAATGGTATAGGATTTGAACAATTAAAGCTACCCAGCATTGAGAATATATCTTTCCAAGTATATATGGCACTTTTGCTTAAAGTCACTACCACACTACGTTAAATAGGGTTTTTCTCTTATGAATATTAAATGTGATTGAGATAGCATTCTTTAATTAAAAAAGCAAAAACAGAAATAATTTATAAGAAGTAGCCTTTTCCACCCATACATTTGGAAAGTAAAATCAAAATTCTAAATAATTCACTCATTAAATACTTAAAACTACAAACAAAATGACAAACTATTTAGCATAGCATCACATGAAAATAGCTTGTACCCAAATAGATAATTTGATAGTGAGAGGGAATGTATAACTTTAAATGCATATTCTAGAAAATAAGAACTGCTGAAAGTTAATGAATTAAATATTCAACTCAAGAATTTTTAAAGCAGTGAACAAGAAAATCCACAAAAGATATCACAACAAAGTAAATTAATAAAAACAGAAATGAATAAAATACAACACAACAAACAGAAAATTAATAACACAGGAACAGAAAACCAAATACCACATGGGCTCACCTGTAAGTGGGAGCTAAACATTGGGTACTCAGGGACCCAAAGATGGGAACTATAGACACTGAGGGCTACTAGAGGGGAAGAGGCTAGGGGGTGTTGAAAAACTACCTATGGGTACAATGCTCACTTCCTGGCTGATGGGATCATTTGTACTCCAAACCTTAGTGACATGCCATTTACCCATGTAACAAAGCTGCATCTGTATCCCCTGAACCTAAAATAAAAGTTTAAAAAAAGATATACAGACGAAAGTAACAGGAAATTAAAACTTGAAAAAATAGAGTGGATAATTAAACCAAAAGCCAGTTTTAAAAAATTACTAATGAAATAGAAAAGTGTGGCAAGATTTAGCAAGAATATAAGAACGCTGAGACCAGTAAACAATATGAAATACCAACAGGGAGTTAAAACTAACAGATAAACACAAACTGAACATCTTAGAACAGCAGGGGGAAAAAGGCAAATTTCAGTAGATTAAAAAAAATTGAAAGAGTATGCACTGTTTTAAGGATGACATTCAAACAAATTTCTTATTACATTGACTCAATTCTGTGCAATTGAAATATTTCATTACTCAAAGTAGAAAGGAATTATATCTTAAGCATCTTAATTGGTGAACAGACTGCCAGAAATTTGAATGATCAACCTACACATCATTTCTAGCTTGAAGCATAATAAATGACTCAAAACAGATCCTGCTAATACATTTAGAGGATATGTTGTTTTCAGTGTAAGTAGTAAAATAGTTTCATGGGAAATTTATGAGACCAGAAAATTATGTTCTACTTTGGAAAGATTACAAGGCTAAACTCTGTTGTGAGAATGACTGAGACATCCCTTCGTTCAATCTCTTAAAATTTTAACTGAGGAGTACATCATAGTACATCTTTTCTCCAGATTGGCAACATTTTGTGTGCTTTAATGTGGGTAATAAAATGCCATTGTTTAATAATGATGCCACAATCTTACGTTTTTTATATGGTTTAGCATTGTACAAAATGTGTTGACATGTTGAATCTGTTTACCCATTTAATTAATATGTAATTTGTCCACATGACCACTTGCTCCTTCTTCAGCATCATATCTAACTATCTATTTTTTGAGGCAGGGTCTTGCTCTGTTGCTCAGGCTGGAGTGCAGTGGTGCACTCATAGCTGTCTTTAGCCTCTACCTCTCGGGCTCAAGTGATCCTCCTGCCAGAGTCTTCCAAGTGGCTTGAACTACAGGTGCATCATCATTTTATTTTTTTATTTTTTGTGGAGACAGTGTTTCACCATGTTGCCCAGGCTGGTCTCCACCTCCTGGGCTCAAAAGAGATCCTCCTGCCTGGGCCTCCCAAGGTGGTGGGATCAAAGGTGTGAGCCACCGTGCCTGGTCATATTAATATTATAATTTTTTTCCACAAATGTAAAATCTTAACATAATTAAGGGTGACTGACTTGCTTAAGGTCATATATCTAGAAAGTGTCTAAGTCAGGATTAACTTGAATCTCCTGACACATAGAGTAGCGTTATTTCCACTAGAAGTTTTCCCATTCTTGGTGTGAGGAGATATAAATCATTTCTTCATGTGTCTAGATCTGTCTAGGTTTTTTTTTTTTTTGGTGTGTGTGTGTGAGTGTATGTGTGTGAGTGTATTTGTGTGTGTATGTGTATATATATGTGTGTGTATGTGTGTATGTGTGTGCGTATGTGTGTGTGTAAGGGCAATGTGACCCCTTGACTTATCATCCCCTGAATCTCCAAAACGTAGATCTTGGGTGTTATGAAATATATACGAACTTTGGTACTCGCTAACCAAAAATTGGAAGATGATGTTTATTTTTCCATCTTTACTATAAAATTCAGCAGTTCAACAGCAACAATAGCAACTGAATAAAGCTAAAAACTGGAGCGGTTAACTTCGTGAGCAAACCGGACCGCAGGCTTGTTATCAGTGGGTGGGTTGGTAGGTACCAAAAGAAATATTGAATAAAAGCTATGGTCCGGAAGTCACAAATGGAAGGCACTGAAGACATTACCAAGCGGGGGTGACGGGTGGGCCCACACGACATGCGCATCCGTAGATAAATCAAGTTCAGCAGTCGTTCTCTCAGTCTTGTTACAAGATAGGGTAGGTGGCCAGTGTCAGTCCTGCTAATATCTGGGCTCCAACAGAATACATTGGAAATCTCAATCTAGCTTCTTTAAAATGGAGCCAATCCACTGCCTTGAAAAATCTCACCTCCAGGCCAAACATGGTGGTTCACACCTTTAATCCCAGCACTTCGGGAGGCTCAGACAGGAGGATCGTTTGAGCGCAGGAGTTTGAGAAAAGTCTTGGCAACATAGTGAGACCTTGTCTCTAAAGAAAAATACAAATATTAGCCAAGTGTGGTGGTACACACTTGTAGTCCCAGTTACTCGGGAGGCTGAGGTGGGAGGATAGCTAGAGTTCAGGAGGTCGAAGTTGCAGTGAGCGAAGATCACGCCACTGCACTCCATTCCAGCCTGAGAGACAGAGCAAAACCCTGTCAAAAAAAAAAAAAAAATTCCCAAATCTGAATGGACAAGGAGCTTATATCAAATAATTTTTTTTTTGAGTAAATAGAATAACCTTATGTTACAGAACACAAGGGTTACTGGGTTTCATTTTCTATGTCAAACCAAGCTTGGCTAAAAGAAACCTCAAAAAGCCACTTAATTCAGAGCTAGTACAGAAAGCACAACATTCAATAAACTCAGCAATGGTGAACATGAAATAATTTGCTGTGGCAATAAAAAAAAACAAAAAAATTATTTTATTTAAAACTTTGAAGTTCACGGGTGCATGTGAATGTGACATAGGTAAACTTGTGTCATGTGGGTTTGTTGCCCAGGTTATTTCATCACCTAGGTACTAAGCTTAGTACCCATTAGTTATTTTTCCTGATCCTCTCCCTCCTCCCTCCACCCTCTGAAAGGCCCCAGTGTGTGTTGCTCCCTTCTATGTGTCCATGTGTTCTCATAATTTGTCTCCCACTTATAAGTGGGAACATGTGATCTTTGCTTTTCTGTTCCTGCATTAGTTGGCTGAGGATAATGGCCTCCAGCCCCATCCATGTTCCTGCAAAGGACATGATCTTGTTCTTGTTTATGGCTGCAAAGTATTCTACGGTGTCTATGTACCACATTTGCTTTATCTAGTCCATGTTGATGGGCATTTAGGCTTATTCCCATTCAAATGCAATCATGGTGCTAACATAGTGCTATGAGATCTTGATATTTGCCAAAATATAAAATAGAACATGAGATGTTTTTGGAAAGAAATGCCTATTGTGGAGTGGGAGGCATTTACGTGAAGCCTTTTATGTGTGATAGTAGCCAAGACAGAGCTAAAAACAAATGTGTACTGTTACTTTCTCCACTCAAAGACAATGGTGCTAGACACAAGACCAGATATCCCCATCCTGCTGTGTTTTGTTGGTCAAAACAGAGTGAGTGGGGAATTGGATTCAAACTCATCACCACTATTGTATAAACAGAGAAGACCAAGTGCCACTGATGGTTTGAGCTAGTTTAAATGGTTAGAAAAGTCAGAAGATGTAAATGAGTTTCGTTCTGGTCTTTCAAAACCTTCAGTAAACTGAAATCCTACTGAGCCATTCCACCCTTCTTACTGCTCACCCTAATACCATCTTCGGAATATACATCCTCTATCTTCTACTGTGATGTCTTTACATTGTATTACTCTTCTGTTACTGTGCATCAAATATCTGGAAATGTACAAACTTATTTTTTTCGAGACAGGGTCTTGCTCTGTCAATTAGGCTGGAGTGCAGCGGCAAGATCACAGCTCACTGCAGCCTTGACCTCCCGAACTCACGTGATCTTCCTGCTCCAGCCTCCCAAGTAGCTGGGACTACAGGCATGTGGCAGCATGCCTGGCTAATTTTTGTATTTTTTGTAAAGATGGAGTTTTGCCAAGTTGCCCAGGCTGGTCTCAAACTCCTGGACTCAAGCAATTCATCCACTTCAGCCTCCCAAAGTATTGGGATTACAGGTGTGGGCCACCATGCCCCGCCAGGCTATGTCTTTTATGGAAACCCAACTAAAGAAAGGATTGCATTCAAGCTCCCTTAGGTAGTCGGAAAAGTCCATTTACTGGGAAAAGTCCACTCTAGGAGCTTAGTGTAGTCCCCCACCAACAGTCAGCAAGAAAGCACAAGACTGAGGTCTCTGTTTTCTTGCTGACTGTTGGCCAGGGACCACACTCAGTTCCTTCCTAGAGGCTGACCTCGGGTCCTTGCCCTGTGGACCCCTTCACAGGGAGTTCTAAGCATGGCTGTTTGCTTTTTCAAAGTCAGCAAGAGAAAGGCCAGAAAGAGAATCTTAATTAATTTGAATCTCTCCCTCAGGGAAGGCTTGAAACTGTTTATTTTTAAAGACTCACCTGATTAGGTGTGGCACACTCAAAATCATCTTTGTTTTTGTTTTTGTTTTTTTTTTTTTTGAGGCGGAGTCTCGCTCTGTCGCCCGGACTGGAGTGCAGTGGCCGGATCTCAGCTCACTGCAAGCTCTGCCTCCCGGGTTTATGCCATTCTCCTGCCTCAGCCTCCGGAGTAGCTGGGACTACAGGCGCCCGCCACCTCGCCCGGCTAGTTTTTTGTATTTTTAGTAGAGACGGGGTTTCACCGTGTTAGCCAGGATGGTCTCGATCTCCTGACCTCGTGATCCGCCCGTCTCGGCCTCCCAAAGTGCTGGGATTACAGGCTTGATCAAAATCATCTTAAAGTCATGACTCAAAGTCAGTTGATTAGAGACCTTAATTACATGTTCAAAATCTCTTTATTTGCCCATCAGTGGTAGGCTGATGAAAGAGAATGTGGTATGTATACGCCATGGAATACTATGCAGCCATAAAAAAGACTGAGATAATGGCTTTTGCAGGAACATGAATGGAACTGGAGGCCATTATCCTTAGCAAATTAATGTAGGAACAGAAAGACAAATACTGCATGTTCTCACTTATATGTAGGAACTAAATGATGAGAACATGTGGATGCATAGTGAGGAACAACACACACACTGGGGCCTACTTGAGGGTGGAGGGTGGGAGGAAGAACGGGATCAGGACAAATAACTAATGGGTAGTAGGCTTAGAACCTGGGTGATGAAATAATCTGTACAACAAACCCCATGACACAAGTTTACCTACGTAACAAACCCTCACATATGCCCCAAACCTAAAATAAAAGTTTAAAAAAATAGCAAACATGCTATTAACATAAGGCATCCCCCACCAAAAAAACCCAATAAAATCTCTTTACCTTTGCCATATAATATACCTTAATCAAAGGATTGACTAGCCCATTATATTCTTAGCATCCATAGCAGGAAGTAGAAATCGTGGGGAGCATCTTAAAAATTCTTCCGACCACTGCCCACCTCTGACCACTAATGGTATACATCCTTTCCAAACACAAAATGCATTCACATCCTTCAATCCTCCCAGGAGTCTCCTCTTCCTCTTCTTGAAAGGATGTCACCCTCTATCTCTAAGTTGTTTTTGAGTCCCCAACTTACATTGGGTTCAATTTTTAAAAATTTTATTTTTCACAATAAAGTGAATCATGTATGTTTTTCTCCCTCGCTGCTTTGAGGGTAGAAACATTCCTTGTGTTTCTTTGGCAGATCACAGAAACTAAAATGTAGCTCAGTAAAATTGTGTACAACTCACAAATACTTGTTCATCGACTGGACAATTTTGCAGGGTGAGACTGCAAAAATTAAGGGCCCCTAAAAATAATAGACTTAAGAGATGGAACAAATATGTAAGAAAGAGCCACGAAAACTAAATTCTCAAGTAATTCACGATGGCTGAAATGCTTAGGATATTATATTATTCTAATGCAGTCTAAAAAATTCTAATATGTATATTAATGTTCTCATTATGATGTCGAGATTAATAGGTATATTAATGATATCAAGGTGAGGGAAAATTGTGAGCTATGTGAGATGTTCTTCAAGTATCAGCAACTTCATAGTTGAGATAATCCAATAGGGAGATACATTTTTAAAAAGTCTCTTGAGATGGAGCGTTAAAATCTTTGATACAGAGAAAAATTCTGCAAAACTGTGAACTAGAAACTCTCCAGCCCTCTCTGTGGCATCTCCAGATTGTTTTAATACATGTGCATTCACAAACAGCCAAAAAGCAAACAAATATTTCACAGGGTTGATTAGTGTTTGCCTTCGATAAAAAGAAAAAAAACTTGGGAGCGATAGAGGGAGCTCTTGCCCTATGGAAGACAGATACCAAAGCAGTCCTGCACCGTTCTTTCCCACTTGGACAAAAATAAATAAATAAGAATGAAAACAAACCCCGACGCTGAGAAAAGAAGAGCTACTATTATTCTCAGTAACTTGGTGATCACAGCCTGCCCTGCTGAGGTTGGCAAAGGCTCTGTGGGTTTGCTTTGCTGGAGCTGTAAGTGTTCAGGGAGCAAGCAGTGCAGGGCTGAGCTGCCCAAGTCAGCGGCCTAAATTAATCTGGCAGGCTCAGTGGGGACCGTTGGGTTTAATCATTAGCTGCAAGGGTGAAGCCGGACGCATGTGTTCACGCTGAGGCAAAATGAGGGCCGAGCAAACAGGGGTAAGTGCATGGGTCTGCATGTGTCAGAGAGATGAGGAAGGAAAAGAACTTGGACATTCATTATCAAAGGCAAAACAAACCTGGCAGACCTGTTTCACCACCTTCCAATCAATACGTCTTATCTATTCAAATTTCCTGCACGCTACACCAACATTCATTTGCTGATCAGATTCTAGAATGTGTGCACCTGTGCGTCAAAATGAAGGCATGGTCTTCCCCGCACTTTGGGGAAAAGGGCATCGTTGCCGTCAGACGCTTGATACAAAATATTAGTTCTAGCCAAGTGTTCAAAACTCTAGCAAGTGAACATAAATGCACTGTTTTTGTTTGTTCTTTGTGTTTTTATCCTTACATCTGGTGGGGAATTTTCTTGAGTAGCTCTTTAAAAAAAAAAAAAAAAAAAAAAAAACAACCAGTTTTATTGAAGTATAATTGATCTGCAAAAGAGGCACATATTTACTGTATACAATTTGATGAGTTTGGACATATGTGTGCACCTGTGTTACTGTTGGGACTGCTGTTGTGAAACCTCGGTTCTTATCTTCTTAGTTTCAAAGAATTTAAACAACAGACACACAGCAAAGGAGATGCAGCATAGAGTAATTTATTGCAAAGGAAAAAGAATATTTGGAAGTTCAGTGCAGAATAGACAGTACACCCTGAGAGAGAGAAATTTCAGGGTGGGATTCTCATAAGGGTGAGAAAGTAATGATTATTGATAGAGAAACTCCCTTTACGGGAGTCTTACATGATGATTCATAAGGAGGTGGAAAGAGGTGTTGCTAGTAAGCATGTTCTGGGTGGTCCTCTGGGTGCACATGCGCAGTAGCCATACATGCTTGTTCGTGGACTGCAGGTCTCATTAGCATCTTATATCTCTACCCGCAGGTGTGCTTTTTACTATTAAAATGAGAAAAGGGTCAGTTTGAGTACAGGTAAAATAAAAATGCACGCGGTCTCTGGAAGGGAAAGTCCCTACTGAGGATAGCTTAGCTTGAATGAGCTCAATGACAATGCAAATGCTAAGGTTTATTGTGTTGACTTACAGTCACCAGAGTTGCTGTGTCCCAAGGACACTGTCACTTTCTTTAATACTATCATCACTATCAAGATAAGAAACATATCCATTACCTCCAAAAGCTTTTTTGTCCCTTTTTCTTTTTTGGATTTTTCTCGAGTGTGTGTGTATATATGTGAGGACTAAGCTCTGATTTCTTATCTTGCCCAAATTCCTATCTCAAGAGTCTGGGAGTCGTGCCCTAAAAGCCATAAATTCTCATCAGATGAGTTTTATTTAACCCTATATATTGTGACTTACCTTCCAATCTGACTCTAGCATAATGCTACATGACAAAGAAGAAAATAAAAATATTTTATCCCAAAACATGTTTCTTTGCCGTATTTTGAAATGACCTTGCAAAGCCATCCTTTGTGGGGGAAAATGTGCATCTGTAAAGAATCTCTATTCACATAGCTAGATCTTTTTCTTCCAGGCCCTCCTAATCCTGAAGAGATTAACTGAGAGTCTAGCACCTTTTAAAGGGTCTGAATACGAAATGTTTGTCATCTATTGTCTCTAAGGGTTGCCACTATGAGACTTCAAAAGAACCTTGGTCTTCACAATCTTTTATCTTAACCTGAACATTTCCTTTCTATTGATCCCAGGTCTTTATTTTATTTTTTATTTATTTTTATTTTTTGAGACGGAGTCTCGCTCTGTCGCCCAGGCTGGAGTGCAGTGGCCGGATCTCAGCTCACTGCAAGCTGCGCCTCCCGGGTTTACGCCATTCTCCTGCCTCAGCCTCCCGAGTGGCTGGGACTACAGGCGCCCGCCACCTCGCCCAGCTAGTTTTTTGTATTTTTTAGTAGAGACGGGGTTTCACCGTGTTCACCAGGAGGATCTCGATCTCCTGACCTCGTGATCCACCCGTCTCGGCCTCCCAAAGTGCTGGAATTACAGGCTTGAGCCACCGCGCCCGGCCAGCCTCAAGCTTTAATTGACTTGCTCCAAACTACTATACAGACTCATAATCCTACTTGGGCTGATTGCCACCAGCTGCTCATGTACCTCTTTAATACAGATGAAAGGTGAAGGGTGCTCTGGGCGACAACTAAGTGACTGGAGGAACATGTCCCAGCCGATTACCAAAACCCCCAAGAATATATAAGAATTCAGCTGCCAGGAACAGATCCCCAGTGGGATGCAAATGAGGGGCCAGACATGGAGAGGCTAAGACGGTACCGTGAGGTATTCATAGAAGGTCTAAAGGAAGGGGCTCAAAAGGCTACAAATGTAAATACAGTTTCTGAGGTCATCCAAGGAAAAGAGGAGAGTCCAGTACAATTCTGTGAAAGTCTGTGTGAGGCTTACTGTATGTACACTCCTTTTGATCCAGGTAGCCCTGAAAATCAGCGCATGATTAACATGGCCTTAGTTAGGCAAAGCATGGAAGATATCAGGAGAAAATTGCAGAAACAGGTTGGATTTGTGCGTATGAATACCTCACAGTTACTGGAAATAGCCAATCAAGTGTTTGTAAATAGAGATGCAACAAGCCACAGAGAAAGCTGTAAGGAAGGCGAACACCAGGCCAGGTGAAACGCTGACTTACTGGCCATGGCCATTAGGGGAATTCCCCTGAAAGGAGAGGGAAAGGGGGGTTCCGGGAAGAATACCTAGTCTAATCACCCGTGCTTGCAATGTAACCAATGCGCCTATTGTAAGGAAAAAGGACATTGGAAAGATAAGTGGCCCCAACAGAAGGAAAAGCAAGGTGGTTCGGAACAAAAGACCTCAAATAAAGACGAGGGAGCTTTGTTCAATCTGGCTGAAGGGCTATTGGACTGAAGGGTACTGGGCTTAAGCACCCCCAAGGAGCCCACAGTCAGGATTACAATTGGGGGCAAGGACATGAAGTTTTTGGTTGATACTGGTGCTGAACATTCGGTAGTGACCACCCCAGTCACCCCCTTATCCAAGAAAACCATTGATATAATTGGAGCAATAGGAGTTTTTTTTTCGTTTTTTTTTTTTTTTTTTTTGAGATGAAATGTTGCTCTTGTCACGCAGACTGGAGTGCAATGGCACGGTCTCAGCTCACTGCAACCTCCGCCTCCCAGGTTCAAGCGATTCTCCTGCCTTAGCCTCTGGAGTAACTGGGATTACAGGCACCTGCTACAACGCCCAGCTAACTTTTGTACTTTTAGTAGAGACGGGGTTTCACCATGTTGGCCAGGCTGGTCTTGAACTCCTGACCTCGTGATCCACCCGCTTCGGCTTCCCAAAGTGCTGGGATTACAGGCTTGAGCCACCGCGCCCGGCCTAAGAGTTTCCACTAAGCAGGCTTTCTGTCTACCATGGACCCGCTCAGTTGGGGGACATGAAATAGTTCACCAGTTCTTGTACATGCCTGACTGTCCCTTGCGCTTGCTGGGAAGAGACTTGCTTAGCAAACTGAAAGCCACCATCTCCTTTACAAAACAGGGCTCTTTACAGCTAAAGTTACTGGGAACAGGAGTTATCATGGCCCTTACAGTCCCCCGGGAAGAAGAATGGAGACTTTTTCTAACTGAACCCAGCCAAGAGGTAAAACCAGCTCTAGCTAAGCGATGGCTTCGAGTATGGGCAGAGGATAACCCTCCAGGACTGGTGGTCAACCAAGCCCCCATACTCATAGAAGTTAAGCCTGGGGCCCAACCAGTTAGACAAAAGCAGTATCAGGTTCCCAGGGAAGCTCTCGGAGGAATCCAGGTTCATCTCAGGCGCTTGAAAGCCTATGGAATTATAGTTCCTTGCCAGTCTCCATGGAACAACCCCCTCCTGCCTGTCCCTAAGCCAAGGACCAAGGACTACCGACCAGTACGGGACTTGCGCTTGGTCAACCAAGCTACAGTGACTCTGCACCCAACAGTTCCTAACCCTTACACATTGTTAGGGCTGCTGCCAGCTGAGGGCAGCTGGTTTACCTGTCTTAAAAGATGCCTTCTTAAGCATCAGAATAGCTCCTAAGAGCCAGAAGCTGTTTGCCTTTCAGTGGGAAGATCCAGAGTCAGGTGTCACTACCCAGTACACTTGGACTCAGCTTCCCCAAGGGTTCAAGAACTCCCTTACTGTCTTCGGGGAGGCCCTGGTTCAAGACCTGCAAAAGTCTCCTGCTAAAGACCTAGGCTGCATCTTGCTCCTGTAAGTGGATGACCTTCTGCTGGGACACTCCACAGCAGTCGGGTGTGCAAAAGGGACGGATGCCCTGCTTCGGCACTTGGAGGACTGTGGGTATAAGGTGTCCAAGAAGAAAGCTCAGATCTGCAGACAGCAGGTACGCTACCTGGGATTCACTGTTTGGAAAGGGGAGCGCAGCCTGGGGTCAGAAAGAAAGCAGGTCATCTGCAGCCTATCGGAACCTAAAACCAGAAGGCAAGTAAGGGAATTCCTAGGAGCTGTGGGGTTTTGCAGATTATAGATTCCAAACTTTGCAGTGCTAGCCAAATCTTTGTACAGAATTACAAAGAGGGGGTGACCGGGAGCCTTTTGAATGGGGGTGTCTACAACAGCAAGACTTTTGTAAGTTAAAGGAGAAACTTATGTCGGCCCCAGCCCTAGGGCTACCAGATTTGACAAAGCCCTTTACACTTTATATGTCAGAAAGAGAAAAAATGGCAGTTGGAGTTTTAACCCAGACTGTGGGGCCCTGAAGAAGGCCAGTGGCCTATCTCTCAAAACAACTAGATGGGGTTTCCAAAGGCTGGCCGCCATGTCTAAGGGCCCTGGCAGCAACAGCCCTGTTAGCACAAGAAGCAGATAAACTAACCCTTGGGGAAAACCTTAATATGAAGGCCCCCCATGCTGTGGTAACTTTGATGAATACCAAAGGACATCATTGGCTAACAAATGCTAGATTAACCAAGTACCAAAGCTTGCTATGTGAAAATCCCCGCGTAACTATTGAAGTCTGTAACACCCTAAATCCCGCCACCCTGCTCCCAGTATCAGAGAGCCCGATCGAGCAAAACTGTGTAGAGGTGTTGGACTCAGTCTATTCTAGCAGACCTGACCTTCGGGACCAGCCATGGGCATCAGTAGACTGGGAGTTATACGTGGACGGGAGCAACTTCATCAGCCCACAAGGAGAAAGATGTGCAGGATATGCGGTGGTAACTTTGGGTGCTGTCATTGAAGCCAAACCGTTGCCACAGGGCACTTCAGCCCAGAAGGCTGAGCTCATTGCTTTATTAACTCGGGCTCTAGAACTCAGTGAAGGTAAGACTGTAAACATCTACACTCTCAATACGCCTTTCTAATCCTCCAAGTGCGTGGAGCATTATATAAGGAAAAGGGTCTATTATACTCTGAGGGAAACGACATAAAATATCAACAAGAAACTCTACAATTACTAGAGGAAGTGTGGAAACCTCAGAAGGTGGCAGTCACGTACTGCAGAGGACACCAGTGAGCCTCAATCTCAGTGGCCTTAGGAAACTCTCGAGCTGATTCAGAAGCTGGAAAAGCAGCGTCTACCCCTTACTGGGCCTTGATAGCAGCCCCCTTACTCTCTCAAACACCTGACCTGGTACCTACCTATTCTAAGGAAGAAAAAGACTTCTTCCACACAGAAGGGGGGTAAGTAATAAAAGGAGGATAGATCAGACTGCCAGATGGGAGAGTAGCTGTGCCACAGTTGCTGGGAGCCACAGTCGTATCGGCCATGCATGAAACCACTCATCTAGGTCAAGAGTCACTTGAAAAATTGTTAGGCTGGTACTTCTACGTCTCACACTTGCCGGCCCTTGCCAAAGCAGTAGCACAACGGTGCGTTACTTTCCGACAGCACAATGCAAGGCAAGGCCCCACTTTTCTGCCCAGCATACAAGCTTATGGAGCAGCTCCTTTTGAGGATCTTCAGGTGGATTTCACAGAAATGCCAAAATGTGGAGCTAACAAGTATTTGCTGGTTCTTGTGTGTACTTACTCTGGGTGGGTGGAGGCTTATCCAACACGAACTGAAAAGGCCTACGAGGTAACCAGTATGCTTCTCCGAGATCTTATTCCCAGGTTTGGGCTGCCCTTATGAATCGGCTCAGATAATGGGCCGGCGTTTGTGGCTGACTTGGTACAGAAGACAGCAAAGGCATTAGGAATCACTTGGAAGTTACGTGCCGCCTACCGACCTCAGAGTTCCGGAAAGGTGGAGCCAATGATTCGGACTATCACAAATCGTTTAGGGAAAGTATGTCAGGAAACAGGATTAAAGTGGATACAGGCCCTTCCTATAGTATTATTTAAAATTAGATGCACTCCTTCTAAGAAACAGGATACTCCCCTTATGAAATGCTGTATCATAGGCCTCCTCCTATACTATGGGGGCTTCCAGACACTCCCTTAGAGTTAGGTGACATTGAATTACAGCGACAGCTACAGGCTTTAGGAAAAATTACACAAACAATCTCAACTTGGGTAAATGGGAGATGTCCCGTCAACTTATTCTCCCCAGTTCACCCCTTCTCTCCAGGTGATCGCGTGTAGATCAAGGACTGGAACATAGAACCTTTGCGGCCACGGTGGAAAGGACCTCAGACTGTCATCCTGACCACCCCCACGGCTCTAAAGGCAGAAGGAATCCCAGCCTGGATCCACCACAGCGCGTGAAACCTGCAGCCGATGAAACCTGGGAGGCAAAACCGAGCCCGGACAACCCCTGCAAAGTGACTCTGAGGAGGACGACAAGCCCGGCTCCAGTCACACTCAGAAGCTGACTGGTCTACGCATGGCTGAAGCATGAGGAGGATCATCGTGGGACTCATTTTCCTTATAATTTGGACTTGTATAGTAAACACTTCCACTGATTTTCCCTGCATGGAGGACTGCTCTCAGTGTATACATCAGGTTACCGAAGTAGGGCAAAAAGTTAAAACAATCTTTCTGTTCTGTAGTTACTATGAATGCCTAGGAATTTTAAAAGGAACATGTTTATATAATGACACTCAGTACAAGATATGCAGCCCAGGAAACGATCTACCAGATGTGTGTTATGACCCCTCTGAGCCTCCAATGTCCACGGTTTTTGAAATAAGATTTAGGACTGAAGACTGGTAGGGACTCATACATGATACAAGTAAAGTATGAGCCAGAACAGAAGAAAAAGGGGTGCCCAAACACATAATCTTGAAATCTGATGCTTGTACTCTCATTAATAGCAATAAGTTAGGAAGGGAATATGGCTCTTTTAGTTGGGAAAAGACTATATGACTGAAAATAAGTACATTTGTCATGAATTAAGACTGTGTGGAAATGAATGTGGATACTGGTCTTGTGTCATTTGGATCACTTGGATAAAAAATGAAAAGGATCCAGTCCACCTTCAGAAAGGAAAAAATGGCCCTTCCTGCACTAAGGGACAATGTAACCCCATAGAGCTAGTAATAACCAATCTCCTTGATCCTTGCTGGAAAAAAGGGAAGCGTGTGACCTTAGGAATCAATGGGGCTGGACTGGATCCTTGAGTAAATATCTTAGTTTGAGGAGAAGTTTACAAACGCTCTCCTGAGCCAGTGTTTCAAACTTTCTATGATGAGCTAAATGTGCCAGTACCAGAAATTCCAGGAAAAACAAGAAATTTGTTTTTGCAATTAGCCAAGCATGTAGCACAGTCTCTTGATGTCACTTCATGTTATGTATGTGGCAGAACTGTAATAGGAGATCAATGGCCATAGGAAGCCCGAGAGTTAGTACCTACAGACCCAGTTCCTGATGAATTCCTGGCTCAAAAGAATCATCCTGATAATTTCTGTGTCCTAAAAGCCTCAATTATTGGACAATATTGCATAGCTAGAGAAGGAAAAGGATTCACTCACCCCATAGGATGACTTAGTTGTCTGGGACAGAAACTGTATAATGGTACCACAAAAACAGTCACTTGGTGGAGTTCAAATCACACAGAGAGGAATCCGTTTAGTAAGTTCCCAAAGTTGCAAACCGTGTGGACCCACCCAGAGTCCCACTGGGACTGGACAGCCCCCGCTGGATTATACTGGATATGTGGGCATAGAGTTTATGCCAAATTACCTGACCAGTGGACAGGTAGTTGTGTTATTGGCACTATTAAACCATCTTTTTTCCCATTGCCTATAAAGACAGGCGAACTCTTGGGCTTCCCTGTCTATGCTTCCCATGAAAAGAGAAGCATAGCTATAGGAAATTGGAAAGATGATGAATGGCCCCCTGAGAGAATCGTACAATATTACAGGTCTGCTACTTGGCCACAAGGTGGCTCATGGAGATACTGGACCGCCATTTGCATGATCAACCAAATCGTATGGTTACAAGCTGTGTTAGAAATCATCACTAATAAAACTGGCAGAGCCTTGACTATTCTGGCCCAGCAAGAAACTCAGATGAGAAATGCTGTCTATCAAAATAGATTGGCTCTCAACTACTTGCTAGCAGCTGAAGGAGGGAACTGTGGGAAATTTAACCTTACTAATTGCTGTCTACACACAGATGATCAAGGGCAAGTAGTTGAAGACATAGTTAGAGATATGACAAAACTGGCACATGTGCCCACGCATGTGTGGCATGGATTTGATCCTGGGGCCATGTTTGGAAAATGGTCCCCAGTGCTAGGAGGATTTAAAACTCTTATAATAGGAGTTATAATAGTAATAGAACCTGCTTACTGCTGCCTTGTTTGCTACCTGTACTTCCTCAAATGATAAAAAGTTTCATTGCTACCTTAGTTTACCAAAATGCTTCAGTGCAAGTGTAGTATATGAATCACTATCGATCTGTCTTGCAAGAGGACATGGGTAGTGAGAATGAAAGTGAGAACTCCCACTACTGAGTGAGATTCTCAAAGGAGGGGAATAAGGGAGGAGACCACCCCTCATGTTGTCTTATGCCCAATTTCTGCCTCCAAAGAAAGAAGAAGTAAAAACTATAAGGCAGAAATGAAATCCACAAGCAGACAGCCCAGCGTCACACCCTGTGCCTGGTAGTTAAAGATCTACCCCTGACCTAATTGGTTATGTTATCTATAGATTACAGACATTGTATAGAAAAGCACTGTGAAAATCCCTGTCCTATTCTGTTCCATTCTAATTACCGTGCATGCAGCCGCCAGTTATGTACCCCCTGCTTGCTCAGTCAATGACGACCCTCTCGTCTCTCTCATGTGGACCCCCTTAGAGTTGTGAGCCCTTAAAAGGGACAGGAATTGCTCACTCAGGGAGCTCAGTTGTTGGAGACGTGAGTCTTGCCAAAGCACCCGGTCGAATAAAGCCCTTCTTTAACTCGGTGCCTGAGGGGTTTTGTCTGTGGCTTGTCCTGCTACAGGGATACAGAAAACTGTCACACTGGCCTTCCATCCTTGCAAAAAGGCAGAGGGTTCACTGAGCTGGTTAATAGGTTAACCTAAGCCATCCGCAGATGGCAAGGCTAAAAGAGCACACTGTAACACACGCCCACTTGGGCCCCTGCACCTGTCCATCTGTGTGCCCCCTCTCTTGTCAGGGGTTTGAGTAGCAGCAGCGACTGAACAGATGAATCACATCCCTGTCGCATGTCCTGTGAAGGGGGTCAGGAAACTCTCCATTTCACTCTCATGAGAGAGTCCCAGTCTATTCCTTGAGGGAGAAAATGCTGATGTCACGAAGCTTCAATAAAACCCCAAGATGACAAGGTTCAGGGAGCTTCCAGAGAGCTGAACACGCGTAGGTTCCTGGAGGGTGGTGCCGCAGGGAGGGCGTGGAAGCTCTGTGCCTGTTCCCCTGCCATCAAGAAAAGTCCAAATCTGTAAAATATTTGAAAAGATTTATTCTGAGCCAAATATGAGTGACCATGGCCTGTGACGCAGCCCCAGGATATCAAGAGAACATGTGCCCAAGGTGGTTGAGATACAGCTTGGTTTGATACATTTTAGGGAGGCATGAGACTTCAGTCAAATACATTTAAGAAGCACATTGGTTTCATCTGGAAGGGCAGGACAACTCAAAGCGGGAGAGGAGCTTCCGGGTCATAGGTAGATTGAAATATTTTCTGACTGGCAATTGGTTGAAAGAGTTATTATCAATAGAAAGGAATGCCTGGGTTAAAATAAGGGGCTGTGGGGACCTAAGTTTTATCATGCAGATGAAACCTCCAGGCAGCAGACTTCAGAGAGAATAGATTGTAAATGTTTCTTATCAGATGTAAGGTCTGTCTGTGTTGATGTTGATGCTGGAGGGGTAGAATTAGGCATGTCCAACCCCCACTTCCCATCATGGTCTCAAATAGTCTTTCGGGTTAAATTTCAGAGTCCCCTGACCCAGGAGAAAGTCCATTCAGATGGTTGGGGGGCCTCAGATTTTTATTTTTGGTTCCCACCCCCAAATCTTGCCCTACACGTCCTCTTCTGTATCATTTGCAACAGCGTTTATAATAAACCAGTAAGTGTAATTAAGCATTTCCTTGAGTTCTGTCAGCTGCTCCAGCAAATTAATTGAACCCAAAGAGGGGTTTGCAGGAACCCCAACTCTAAGGTGGTCAGCTAGAAGTTCTAGAAGCCCAGACTTGTGACTAATGTGTGTAGGGGGGCAGTCTTGGGAACAGAGCCCTCACCCTGTGAGATCTGATGCTCTCTATCTCTGGGTAGATGGTTTTGGAACCGAACTGGAGGACACCTGGCTGGTGTCCACTGCTTGGTGTTTGGGGGAAAAACCCGCACACATTTGGTTACAGAAGTCTTCTGTGTTGATGATTTTTTGTGGTGTGAGAGCAGAGGGAAGACACAGTTTGAGGTGAGTTTTTGCCTATCCGCCATTCATATGAGGTATCTAAAACAAACTTAGAGAAGCAGAAAACAGAATGGTCGTTGCTAGGAAAGGCGAGGAGAGGGAAAAGGGAG
The DNA here is from genome assembly GCF_002776525.5 of Piliocolobus tephrosceles. NCBI lineage: Eukaryota > Metazoa > Chordata > Mammalia > Primates > Cercopithecidae > Piliocolobus > Piliocolobus tephrosceles. Next base: position 19,973,877 of record NC_045456.1, on the reverse strand, counting down.
ATACCGATCGACAGTTCAGTTACTTGAGATGAGTAAGTTCTAGAGATCTGCTGTATGTCACAGTGCCTAGAGCTAACAATACGGTTCTATGCACTCTTGAGCAACTCCAAAGAAGTGACTGATCATGCTTTTGGCCTTGCAAGGAAAAATCGTGGAAGAAAGCAAAAAATCCCTTGACATGCTTTTCAACAACTCAAGATGCTATTTAAAAGCTTTGAACATTAATAGATAGTTGTAAAGCCTTAACCTTTTATGAGAGTGGTTTTATGTTTTTCAAATGAAAAGGAGCACATTTCATTGTATTTTAGCTGCATTTTTGTCCTGTAGTAGCTGAATATTCAGAATTTCTCAGATTTTCATCATCTGGTGCGTAGAAGCTGGTAGATTTTTTTCTTTTTATCCTTCATGTTTCCCTTTGATAGCCCAGATGTGTAGATCTAAAACTCAAAAAAGTTTATTTTGTTTTTTTCCCTTAGGTGGGATTTATCTTCTTTAAGATGACTTCCTGACCTCGGACACATGGAAGGCTGCTGAAGGCAATGGTGGATCCTTGATTTCAAACAAAATCACATTCAATTTTTTGAGAGCTGCCAGCCTGGGTGGTGTTAAATTGTGTCATTTAGTATTAAAGAAACACGATAAAACTTTCAAAGACAGATCATGTGTCTCGGCTGTTTACTGTGGAAAGGTAGGAAATTGGCTAGAGCAAAAGCTATCCATGTGAAAAATAAGGATTTGAGGCACCTCAGACAACCACAGAGATAGAACCCATGGTTTAAATTGGTATTTGTGTGTCTATATTTAGAGGCATAAAAAAATAAACAGATGTGGATTTATCAAATGAACCCAAGCGAGGCCAGGTCAAAGGAAATTTCCAGGAGAAACTCCACGCATTAAATTTCTCTTTCTAATACAAAATGACAACCCACTTAAACAAAGAACAGGCTGTACCAACACGGGTATTTTATCTCTAAAGGGGAGAAAAAGTCTTGACACCATTTTCTGTCTTCTCTTTATAGTTAGTTTCGCAATTTGGGCTACAGTAAAAATAATGATTCAGGAGAGAATTTCCTTTCTCTCTTTCTCTTTCTTTCTTTCTTTCTTTCTTTCTTTCTTTCTTTCTTTCTTTCTTTCT